>NC_050600.1:3590211-3810211 GCF_013368585.1 Megalops cyprinoides | reverse complement strand
ACAACAGAGGGCGCCAAACTCACCATCGAAGACGGCGCGGCTGTACTGCGTGGTGGAGGCCAGTGGGAGGCAGGTGTAGTCAAACTTGTTGCCATAGTTCCCGATGCTGACCTCGAACTGGATGGCATCGTCCACGTCCTGCAGCAGAGTCGCCGAGTAGAAGGCGGCGAAGAGGTAGTACTTCCTCTTCCTCATGAACTTCTGCGGAGGACACACAGACGCCACAAAGCAACGTCTCTCTCAGCCGGGCTCCCAAACCCACAGGGATGAAAACTTACACACTCAGTATTGAAAGTATTGAGGAGCATTTTAGTTGAGCAAAAAAAAACTAGGAACTCAAACTTATTCTGTAAGTGCCTTGTTAAATCTCTAACACATACATTTTCACTTTCAGACTGGGGTCATCCTTTAACAAAAGACACCACCTCCGTGGCCATTACTGATACCTGGGACTCTGGTTATGAATGCAACCTGAGCAGACATGTCCATCATGATGCTAGGAGATGACCAATGATTGGGACACCTGTGGGCAGGTTCTCACCTCCACCACCAGCAGGTCGTCCGCAGGGATGTCCTCCACCCTGTGCTCCGCGCGCTCTGTCAGCTTGGTGCTGAGCTCCAGCAGGACACGCCCGCGGTAGGCCACTCCCTCCCCCTGCAGCAACGCATGAGACAGGGCGTCACTCTGACACACTCACAGAGGAACAGCTGCGTCATGGGAACAGTCACTTCACTGATGTTTGATGACTAAAATGCCTTCTGTCCTTGCTTACTCATGATTTACTATGCCAGTTATAACCCATCCGTTTTAACATAAATACTCTCACATCCAATAAAATATTTTGTTCGGTTGTGATGAGGAAAAAAAAGCCATATTGTAGGCTCTTACATATTTAGAAGAAGCTTTCACAACATGCATCTTGGGATAAGTTTATTTCATTTTTTATTTTTTTATTTTATTAAAAATTCTATTTAAAAATGCAGAATTGTGAGAGCTTCTGGCAATTATGGGTCTTACAATCATGACTCAGTATTTAAGTTGTAAAAGGTATGGAAAAGAATAAAGTCTACACTAACAGCGGGATGTGTGTAGCATGCATGGTGAGCAGAGGCATGCGGGTACCTTGCCCAGGTTGAGAGTCTCGTAGGGGTCAGAGAAGGTGCTGAACTCACGGGGGCTGCCATACAGGTTGACAAAGCAGGGACCGAAGGTGGGGAGGAACCCTAGGCTGTCGTCCACTGTGTGACGGGGGAAAGGTTAAAATGCAGTACCATGGGTGTAAGAGTCGATATCACTCTGCACGGTGTGTACACAGTTTACCTTGCTTTCATGGTGGTTTCCCTGAGTACTGAGATGAACAAGGGATTGTGGAGCTTAAAAATGCCACAACATGAAAACGGCATATTAATCACTCATTGTTTTCAGAATCCCTGAAACCTTTTGCGCAACTACAATAATACAGACTTCAGCTGAATACAGATATTTGGTGACGAGCACTGTCTAACCAGCACTTTGGGTCTTCATTGCATAGAGGAAACCAAATAATATTTTTCATGGCATGCCAGAGGACAGCTACCTCAGCCAAAAACCAAATCTGTACTTAAGCTGAGGTTTATGATTGATGGTCTGAGATGGTTGTCAAATGCCTGTATGCACTACATTCTACCGACTCTGTGCCTCTGATTAAAGAGCTGACGCATGTGAGCATCTGAGAGAACTCTGGCGGGGGACTAACCACACCCAGACACTCGGCCCAGTGGGGGCAAAGCCACACCCACTCGCCACTCTGTTTCAAATCAGCCCAACACATACCATGTCCCCCTTCCAGACAGTATGAACAGCCCACTTCTCACATGATGACCACTTCAAAGATGCTAAAGATAGCTATGATAGGACAATCTAAAGAACAAAACACCCATCTAAAGAAAGTGCCCCTGAAAACATGCGCAAAACACTGTTTATGTTTCTTTCCTGTCATTAGCTGTCTGCAACGTTCTGTTTCACAATGAGTTTTTCCAAGGATTGCTGACAACGTGGGAGATGGAGACAAGTTAATATTTACTTGCCAAACGGTTATATGTTGTTGGACAGCTGAAACCAACAGACTTATGCAAAATAGTCAGATATTAAACAAAACCCTCTATACTCAGGCAAAAGACGGAACACTGACACACACAGTGTTCCACCCCATCTCACAGAGATTGTGATGTCAGAAACATTGCTGAATGTTCTACTGTAGATGTAATGCTAAAGACAAAAAGAACATTCAGAAGGCAGAAAGTAACTCAGGATCAAACTCTATATCAGTGAGATCAATTTCATTATAATATCATATACTGTACTGCCTTTATGTGAAAGAGACAAAGTGAGATACAAAATTGCTGAATCATAAAGATGATGAATTTTATTTCATTTTATGTTCAGACTTCTCATACACATACACACACACACACACACACGCATGCATGCACACACACACACACACACACATACACACAAACTCATGCATGCAGGGTTGGGAGGGTTAATTGGAAAATGTTTTCTGTTACAGGTCACACAATATGTGGCTTCTTATGTAATCAGCAACATATTCCGTCAAGTTACTCAATTTGCGTAAATGTAATCAGATTACATGGATAATGCTCCTGGATAATCTGCTGAACCTGGTCAGCAAAAGAACACATGTATAAATGGGTAATGGTCATTGCAAGCCCTGGTGGCTATTACATCATGTCTGACCTAGTAGTTCTATATCTATAATGCAAGCTGGTTAAATTTCAAGCCTTAATCCTCACAGACTGCTGTGGTGTCTGATTCTTGCAAACATTGCCTCATAAACCTCTGCCATTCTAACAAACAGTTTTGATTCTCTGTTGTGAAACCAGAAGGGTTACTTCATGTAGCTACCTGTGTTACACTGCACATCTACCATTGACCACATGATGTGTTGCCAGGACCTTGACCTGTGGATATCTACCTATATACCTAACAGGCAGTTTAGTTCGATGGGTAGCCTCAACCTCCTTGCTAATAAGGTAACTTACAGTGCCCACAGTCTAACTCAAATGAGGGCTAGACACACAAAACAACGGGGTGTGGTCCAGACCAGAGCAGCTGCTCTAATGCCTTGGAATGCATACGTTAATAATGTTAATTATCAAGTTATAACGTTGCTAAAACGTTGCAATAGCTGTGCATAATTCTATTAGACAACTCACTTTTCTAGCAACTGCAGTGTAATGCTGGCTAACAGCAGGTACATTATCTTTATCAATACAGGAAAACAGTGTTACTGAATGAGTCAATCCAACTAATGTTTATTTTTGTAATGAATATAGTAGGATACATGTGCACGTAATCTGAATACCGGTGTAAATATAAGGGAATGCAATTACCCTGTTTTAGTAATCTTAACTTCATTAACTTCACATGTATCCCCCCCCAACCCTCAATATGCATACTCATATATATGTTCAAAACCTTTGCAGCAGGGCTGTAGAGAAAAAGGGCAAGCACAACACTGACTACCAACACTGCATGGGCCCACAAGTCACATGATCGGATTTCACTCCATGTCGCATTTGTGACATCACAGAGGAGAGGAATGAGAGGGCGGAACGTACTGATGCTCGAGGGAATCCTCGGTGCCAAGTCATCTGAGAGCACAGAGAGATGGTGGAGAAACATGAGGAAACACAGTGATGCTCCAGAGGGCGACCAGATCACACCACACACACAACACTCGGTGGAAACGCCATGCAGCTTCAGCTCACCGCGCTGTGATCCCCATGGCCTCTCAGCACGGGGCCAGATCGACAGGCAAACCAGGCTCATGCATGATAAGACTCCGCGGTCAGGCTGTGTCAGAGCATGCAATCTGTAATCCGACACCACAGGAGCACATGACCACTGCTCTCATGCTGTAGGATCACCTTAGAAACACACCAGCACATCACACTGAAAGACCACAGCAACACAGCCGACCCCACTGAAGGCAGCACTAGGCTTTACCATTCACACTGACTGACCTTACAGGAGATAAAGGAAGACCTAACCATTAGGCTTTGACCCACATCACTCAAACTGCTGGCAGATGTACTTGTATATTTAACATTGCATATCTTTTCATATTCTCATAAAATTAATATTCTAATACTGCTCTGCTCTGGTTCAGTGCTGTATAGATATTTTGGCTTCTTTCATAATTCTTGTGTGGCAAAATGACAATATGGACACAGCAGTGTGGGACTACTCATACTCATTGAGTCATGAGCTCAAATCCAAGAGCGTCAGTTTACACGGTACAGAGGGGCCTCTGCATTCCATGATGGGGAGAGATCAGAGGCGCCTGCATTCAGCACCAATGGGAAACTGGAGAAATTACTGACATCCACAGTGAAAACCAGCTGTGAGAGAGACCAACAATCTCTATTCCCACCTCTACCACAGTCAGAGAGAAACCAGCAATCTCTATTGCCACCTGTACCATAGTGAGAGAGACAAGTCTACCATAGTGAGAGAAAGATATTTTACACGTTTCCTTTCCACACCAGCCATGCTGAGATATTAAGCAGTAAAATCAAAAACTCAGCACCTTCAGCTCTCATTGCAAAATTCCAACTGTTACAAAACAATAGTTTTTTTTTTTAAATAATTGGGCACATGACTATACATTGAACAAAGCCCTGTGACTAAATTACACAGGACAACCTTTGTCAGTGATTCCGGTGAGTTCCACCTCACATGCTGCCCAATGGTGAGGAGTAGCTGCAACCTAGCGGCCTCCACCATGTTAGTCAGCAGCACAGCACACTGCACACCACACAGGCCCTGAATATCTCCTATAGCGCCACTCCACTCTACATGGGTGTGCACCGTGGATATGCCACCTACACACTTCACGCCACATGGTAATAGATCCACGCTCCAAACCAACACACTGCACGTCACACAGTGAGAGATCCATGCTCCATAACCAACGCACTCCACACCATTACACTCACTGCATCCCACATCTTTAAAAGCCAGTACAGCCAAACCTTTAAACCCAGTGTACACCACATCATTAAACCCAATATACAGCACACCATTAAATATTAAATGCAGTGTAGCCCATACCATTTCACTCAGTATAGCATCTGCTATTAAACCCAATACGGCCCTTTCTATTAAAACACAGTATTGCTATACCATTAAAACCAGTATAGCAATACCATGAACACCAGTATAGCAAACACCATTTAACCCAGTATAGCCCCTGTCTATTAAACCCAGTATAGCCTTGTCTATTAAAACCCAGTATAGCCCTGTCTATTAAAACCATGTACAGCCATACCATGAAACCCAGTCCAGCTTCACCTACCTTCTATCTCTCCTCCGGGGGCAGAAACCCGGGACATGTACAGATGGGTGGTCCCGATGACATCATTATGACTGGCCCGGTCCCTGTGAGAGAGGAGCCGCCACAAAGACTCTCACAATCTCAGGCAGCATTTATATTCTGCATGATGGCAAAGTGTATATTTAAATAGATACACAACCAATCAAAAATGTGCAGATAATAATTTTTCTGTGTATTAGTTGATTATTTATCAGTTTAACACAGTCTTTTTTTCTTTGATGACACTGGCGTGCATTAATTCATAGTAGGACTTTCTATACACTTATTTGATTAAAGAAATTCTGGACTGCAGTCTGAAGAAAAGCGTTTCTAACACACTGTCTCCAGCGACAATAATTGCCGGGCTACTTGATGTAGTCAGCATAGCGATTAAGGCAGTGAGGGCTTTCTTTTCATTTTTATGTGCTTCAGGCTTTTGACATGACATGGAAGCTGGGTTGCCAAGTTGAGCTTTTTTGGGCCAAATTGGCTGAATTAGCACTGATTTTGCAGTGACTTGTCAGGCTGAAAAAGCCTGCTGGGATTTTGGCTTTTTCTGGCTTTTTCTTTAAACAGTATCAGCTTAACAAAAACATGCATTTTGATTCAACAACTGAGTCAGCATTGACTTGTTCCTAAGACGAAATGGTTATATTCGTGCCTTTTAGTGACAGGCTTGTAAGAGGCCAGCTGGCTGCGCAGTCTTTTTGTGGCTGTTTGCAAATTAAACTTCGCTTGGAGTTTGGATCTTATTTTGGTTGTGTGATGTCATGGGTAGGCCTTTTTTTCTGGCTGACAGACGACTTTGGATTTGGATGATTTTGAAATGTAGGTGGCAACCCAACATTTCAGTGCAAGGATGTGAAAGTTGTCTTCTCACAGGCCAAAACAGTGGTATTGCCTGTTGTCAAAGCAACCCTTCATTTTCCTACGGGGCGCTGCCAGCCTTATGCTTTCCACATAAATGATGCTGAAAACTAGTCACACTGCCAGCCTTATCGGTCACATCGGTTACCATCAGATACAATCTGAAGCCACAATTGGAATACAGCTCTCCCTAAAATCTCATTAGCTCCTGACTCTAGGCATTTGTGATTGTAATCGATTTTTTCGAATATTACTTTTTTTTCTGTGTATTTGTTGAGCAGCTGAATAGCTGTAAAGACAGGCGCATAGCACAAGTTGCACATGCTGTGTGACATTAAAAAAAAAAAACAGCCAATCAGAAGACCAGGATTTGATCGGCGTGCTGACTCACCAGTCAAGGATACGGATTCTCATCTTCTCACACATGGAGGGAAACTGGACAGAGAGGGGCCAGTGTTAGAGGAGGGGTCTGCAGGATGGGGACTATGGTATGATTGGATCTCCACCTTACCCGGATGGGGAGGGTCAGGCTCTGGTTCCACTGTGGGTTGGCGTTCTTCTCCAGTATCTTACTGTAGATCTGCAGGGGGGGCAGAGCGAACACTACCAGTCAGACCCAACCACAACACATCACCTGCTGTGGGCAAGGACAGGAGCTGCCTGTGTCTGCACAATAACATAGTAACATAATAATACAATAACATAATAACAAGGAGATGTATCTTGTGTTACTGAACATATTCTGTGTGTGTGTGTGTGTGTGTGTGTGTGTGTGTGCCCGCGCGCGCAAGACAGAGAGAGAGTGGGAATAGGGTGTTCTACCCCACACAGCAACAGCCAACTGAGTTCTGTGTTGTAAAATGTTGTGTTACTACAAGTGCTATTGTTCTACCAAGGAAGTTATGCTATTAAGTACTACTGTATTGTTAGGACCACTGCTCTGTAGACAGTGCTGTATGTAATAAATTTTGACAATGGGCAGTGCTGTATGATATGGAGGCTTGTATTTAGCAGCAGGCTTCTGTACCGTCTTGCCAGCAAAGGTAACTTCCACCATGGGGTCCACCAGGTTCTTCCTGTTGCTGTCAAAGCCCAGAATCTGCTTCATCCCATCCATGAAGGCATCGTCCACTGAGGAAAGAGACACAGGGTACCACCATTACACCGTCACTTACACACACACACACAATCATACAAATACACACACACAAATGTTCACACGCATACTCACAAACACACACGCACAAATGTTCACACACATACTCACAAACACACACAATCATATAAATACACACACACAAATATACACAGACACACTCAAATGTTCACACACATACTCATAAACACACACATACGGACGTACTCCCACACACAGAGCCTGTTTATGTGGACTCGGATAATTACACACATCCCAACATACTTATACACATATATAAACTGTACTTACTCTGGGGCAGGTCCTCCGCCCGAAACACTTTGAGGGTGAAGATCGCCCCCCTAAGGGCGAGTCCAGCGGGGCGCAGTAGGTTCCCCTCGATGTCCTCTTTTTCCTCCACCCCCTCCTTCTTCTCCACCTGAAACACGTGTCCAGGCCAGAGGTACATCACAGACTGCGGGCATGCCTTTCTATGTGCCTGCAAATGCCTGGATGTCTTCAAGAGAAAGCTGAAAACTCATCTCTTCAAGCTTTATTTCTAGTCTACCGTCCTCCCTATCTATCTGATCTATCCCTATTTTCTATTCAAAAACAAAAAGCACTCTACACTGGTGTAGCACTTAACTCAATATTTTACTGACCTCTTGTAGTATGTTTCGATAACTACTCTTAGCAGAGTGATGCACTTTTTTCGAAGTCGCTCTGGGTAAGAGCGTCTGCTAAATGACATCATGTAATGTAATGTAACGTCATGTAAAGAGCTTGGTTCAGATTCGCTCAGAGGTTTATACCTCCAGTCACTCACCGGAGCCTCATCTCCAGCGGCCAGCACAAACAGGCTGACCTTCAGGTAACCTCTGGCCCCCGCAGAGAGGTCGTCCGGGTCAGAGAGCAGGAGCCACTTCCTGAGGAAGGCATGTCCTGGAGCAGAGAGAGAGACCATGTCAATGCCACGGCAAACGCACAACATGGAGTCTTTATTACTATTACAACATCCACACAACACCCTCACAACGTCCACTCAACATCAGTGCAGTCAGTCAGCATGGCGACACCATCATGGCAATTAAACCGCGGAGCTAAACCCCATGAGACAATCACTTGATAAACAAGGTCTGAGCTGAATATTTCATTTAATTAATATTTCATTCTTCCAGTCTCTTCAGTACAGCTGATGATAGATCATATAAATGAAATGACAGAATAAATGAGTGGGACTCAATGTGAAACGAGATGTTTCACATTCCTCTGATAATGGCCATTTATTAACACTTACTGCTCTCTGCGTATACTGTGCCAACATCCAGCTGCAAAGTAACCACAGAAAAAAGTCAAGAGCCTGAACTTGAATGAACTGAAGTGTATAAGAGTATCAACTTACTGAAAAGCACACAACAACAAGCTCATATTGAATTTACTTCTTACTGAAGGTGGGGTGTTGCACATAACTCAGTACCTCCTTGGTTATGGATAATCATTTGCCAACAACAAAAAAAAAAATGATCGAGCTTCAAATTCAGACAAAAGCTGAAGAGTAGAATATTAGCAATGATTAAACATAATCACACACCAGGTGTAGGTTGCAACCGTTATGTGAGGATAACTGAAACTTTGTACGGTTGTTCCAGCCGTACAGAAAAATCCAGCCAGTTCCGGTTTGAGTCTGGAGTACTATGGACTTCAGTAATTTAAAAAAAAACATTGATGTGATATACTGTTATACTGTGAGCTGCACTGAGGGACCTGCTGTCAATGTGAAAAGACATCATTAACAAGGAAGGTTCTGATTCAGCAGGTTCACAGAAAGCAGCTAAAAGCAACAGCTTTACCTTGAATTCTCCGATCACCGAGTCAGTGCGCAGAGACTTTGAGTCAAACACCTGAGAAGACAGAGAGGGGGGTGTTCACTGAGTTATACACACACGGGGAGACCAGCAATGGAGGGGAACCAGAGCCACAGCAATGATATGAATTATTGAAATTGTTCAAAAATATTCAATTTCATACATTCAGTTTTATTTTCTATCTACTTGGAGGGTGACTTGAGGTTAAAATTCTGACTGGCAGATGAACTTACTGTAACGAATATTGGCTCATCAAAGAGATCAGAAGGTGTCTCGAAAAAGTTCAGGAAGAATGTCTGCAGAAAAAGATGAGTAACATTAAACCTAGCAATCAGTTAACATGTGTGTTATTACTATTGTATAACAGAGTTAGTAAGCACATATTATCACATAATGTGGATGTAAGCATATATTTGTTCGCTGGATAAATTCGCCAATGCTGGTTTGTAACATGGAAATGTTTTCTCCTTCTATCTTTTTGTATCTTGTGAATGTTTCCTGCACGTATCAATTAAGCATTGCTCAGATAGTTATGGAAATTTGTGAAAAGCTTTTAATTTACCTCATCAAAGAAGGGATTGTTGCCTTTTCTGATTCGAGTTCTTTTGGTCTGTCCCCCAACTGTAACCTTGACAACTGGTTTTATGTTGACACCTGGCAACTGCCTCCCTTCAATAATCCGTACTCGTATCTGGAATTATTAAGGGGAAAAAATTAATATTTTCACTTCCAGTTCAGTTTTCTGTAAGTAATAACACAAAACCTTTTCTGACCAGCACTATAACTACATACATAAAGCACCTAAACATCAGTGTATAAAAAATGTTTCAAAGCATATAAAATATATTTCACAGCTAGGTGCTCTGCCGCATGACTATGTCTAATACACATATAAATCATATAAGTATACAAAGTCATTATAATTCCTGTTCTAACCACAAGGTGGCACTCAATAAGCCATAAGTAGTAAGAAATGTGGTGTACAGAGCTTCTGAAGGTTAAGAATGACACATAACCCCCTAATGGAGATGGTAATGCTCTGCTCAGCCCCGATCTCTGGAGGAGTGTACTGTAGCTGCACTTTCATTCTGGAAACCACAAGCCCAGGGTGAGAGGGTTTCATTGAGAATCATTGTGCTCTGAGCTACTCTGCATTAATCTACAGCCCTTCCTCTTCCTCAAAGACACACACACACACACACACACACGCACGCACGCACGCACGCACGCACGCACGCACGCACGCACGCACGCACGCACGCACGCACGCACGCACGCACGCAGACACACACACACACCTGGAAGTCCTGAGGCTTGTTGGGGAGAGGGGCTTTGTTGGCATGGCGCTTCTTCTTCTTGGCACCCTGCATGAGGTTTGGGGGGGCCCTCTTGGGCGGGGCAGTGGGTGTGTCCGTTCCCTGGGGGCCAGGCACAGGCTCAGGTTCCTCAGCCGCCTCCACCATGACCATGCTCTCAGTGTCCTCCTCCCCCATAGTGTCTAAAGAGAAGACTAAGCACAGAAGAGGAACCCCCAATCAGTCTTAGCCCTTTCGTACGCGACTTATTTATTATGTTTTTGTTAGCATTATTAAGCTTCTCATTGTTTTCACTGCCCCATTTGCTACACTTTGTAACATGGAATCACTGTTTCCTCAAAGCTAACGTTAGCTAGAGTTTTTCCAGTCTAGTTTTCTTATCACATTGGTTTGACCGTACACGCGAAAGGGTTAAGAAAAAGCTAAGAACACAAGAACGGTACTCCATCATGTCTGAGGAGAAAACCAAGCACATGAGAACTGTCTCAAATCCTTTAACAATATGACGTATCTATTAAAATTTTAAATCAACTCTCTGAGTTGCCTGTGCAGACACTCAGGCCTATTGGCTGCTCAGCTAGGTAGCGTTTTAGATATAAATCAGTTCAACAAATCTGAAGTTTCGATGCCACAACCTACCGCTCTGTGCCACCAAAATGGTACTGACATGAGCCAGGTAATATACCTGTGTTTCCCGCTCAGATAAAAAGACGAATTACAGTGGCTTCACTCACAGCGCACAAAACTGCCAGTGGAGTCTTTAGCTGAATTCCCCCTTGTGTGTCCACGTGTCTCTCGCTTTTGTTTCTGTCAGTGCTGTGATTCACAACGCAGATATGCCCTGACCCAGGCCCTGCTCTGTCTCCATGAATGACACAATTGTTGCGCAGTCACAGTTTGTGTGGGGTAATTTAACACTTACCTCACGTGAGGCCAGGGCAAGTCTTACATACATCATTCACAAAAGGCCAATACAAGTCTCACCCACAAATCACTGGTTTGAATTCATTTCTGGCTTAAAGAGTAACATAAAGGGTCGCGGTGGACTCCCA
This sequence comes from Megalops cyprinoides, assembly GCF_013368585.1. Taxonomy (NCBI): domain Eukaryota; kingdom Metazoa; phylum Chordata; class Actinopteri; order Elopiformes; family Megalopidae; genus Megalops; species Megalops cyprinoides. Next base: position 3,798,595 of record NC_050600.1, on the reverse strand, counting down.
TAGGTTGCTGAAGAATGCCAGCTTGACAGAAAAGCTAACTGAAGAGCGTACGTTAAACTTGCAAAAAAAAAGGCATGATTGTGCTTCTTTGTACTGCAAAGTTTAAACTTATTCCAACGAAAATAAAATTAAGTGTTTGAGGGCATGTGACATCTGAACAGGCAATATACAACCTACAGGAAAATAACATATGAATATAGTATATAAAACAGTTTTTATGGAGAATGAACTTTGCTAGACATTGGCCCTGCAATTGGGTCCGCTTCAGGCAAACAGTGTACCTCTGAAAGAATGCAGGGGTCAATTACCTGTCACAGTGTCCAGCTCCACTGGGGCATGCTGGGCCTCGGGCTGAGGTGGTGGCTGGAATATGGGCGCCATTCCCGGGGGAGGGATGTAGGAAACCTGCAGGCTGACTGTGGCCTACGGAAGATGGGACACAAGAGGAGACAGGGGGTGTTTACATGATAAATCACGTCACTGATTTTCCTGGACATCCAATACCTATGCAAGCTTTGTGGAATCAGGGAGTACTCTTAGAACCAGTTGGATGTAGGCTCTAATTCCTAAAGCAATGTACTTAGCCTGCATTACTTTATTAATACGAGCAGATACTGTGTCAAAATGTTTTAAGGATCAGAAGGTTTGCTGAGCGCATTAACTTAATAAAATAACTAGATCACAACCATAGATTATAACTATAACATAAGTATAACTAGTACACAAAATATATTCACAACTAGCAGATTTTATTCAATTTACTACAGCCCAAAGGAATGGATGTAAAAGCATATGTCTGTCAAGCAAGACAGATCACAAGATATCTGACAAATTTAACTGAGGCAGAGAGCTGATGTCTACAATATCTACTAGGCTGTTAATCTCTCTGACTGTCAGTTTATGCAAAACAAATGGCTCACACATTTATGCACCAGGGAGACATTTGTGTGTCAAATCTTCATTAAAGAAAGGAAGATAGAAAATGATCTATTGGGTCTTAAAGTGACATATTTAGAGAGAGGGGGTCAGTTGGAAGTGTGTATACGGATGGGGCGGGGGGTGTGGGGGGGGGATTCAGCGTGTGACTGTGGGGAAGCTAGCAGAGGATGGGGTGGGGGAGGGGCACAGGGAACATTCCTGGGGTTGTTTTCAAGTTTGAGTCCAGCATCTGGGTTATACCTGGACACCGAGAGGCCTTTCCTGAGGATATGAGCCATGCAAGGAGAGAGGCTCCAGGCTCGTTTATTTGGGAGACGACCCCTGCCCCACAAGTGTGAGACCTCCAATACCTCCCCACCCCCCAACCCCCCAACGTCAGCCACCTCCCCCCTCCCACCCCTCAGTGGACAATATGAGGAAGCCACACATCTGGCCTGTAGACTCAGGAGCACCCTTTAGCGTGTGCAAAGTGACGCGGTCTAACAGGAGACACAGGAGATGGGGGGGGGGCCTTCGGCTGTTATTGCAGAGGTGCTTCCAGGAACTCGGCTGTTTTGGGTCTGCGCTTAACGCAAATCAGAGACAGCGTTTTTCCGAGGTGACTGTGGTGTCAGTTTCAGGAAAGAGGTGTTTGTGTTGAGGAGGCAGAGCGTCTGAAGAAAAAACATGTTTCGTCTCCTGGTGGGCTGCCAAGCGAGGGGAGCAAGAGTTTCACCTGAAGGATGTTCGAGGAGCGGAAGCTCTAGAACTTTGCTTGAGCAACATTAAGAGCAAAGAAAAAAAAAAACTTTAAAATTTATCAGAGGCTTACAGAGGAACATGTGGAACCCAGTAAAAGGAACCGATGTCATGTGTGTGTCTGGCTGTGTGTTAGGTGTGGGTGTGTGTGTGACAGAGATTCAACACTCATGGGATGCCAAGGAATCATGGTGGATGTGAGACTGTTTTAGGCAGTGCTCCCTTTGTGATTGGGTGGTGTTTACAGGAGTCCTTTGTGATTGGGTGGTGTTTACAGGAGTCCTTTGTGATTGGGTGGTGTATAGGTGTTCTTTGTGATTGAGTGGTGTGTATAGGTGTCCTTTGTGATTGAGTGGTGTTGACAGGAGTCCTTTGTGATTGGGTGGTGTTGACAGGAGTCCTTTGTGTTAGGGTGGTGTATAGGTGTCCTTTGTGATTGAGTGGTGTATACAGGTGTTCCTTGTAATTCCCATGATGACTCACGCCTGTGTTGTTCTTCTTGGTGTCCAGCAGGGACACAGTGAAGGAGCCCGACAGAGTGGGAGAGTTGAGAACATCGCGTAAGGACACCCTGCACTCTCCCAGGAACCTGCAAAGGAAACGGCATTGGCACGGCTGTCAAACACATCCGCTAAACACACGCACACACACACACACACACAAAGAACACACTCACCCACTGAACACATGAACACACATGCTGATGATATACTGAGCATGCACTCTCACACACATTCACACATACTGGCCACACTCACACTCTGAACACAGAGGCTGCATCTGAAGCACAGACTGAATGTTTTCGGACGTACTCATTGCTAGCTGAGAGAGTGGTCATATGAAGATGTTGATCCAAAGGATGCTTCACCCTCTGTTCACCCCCTGTCTCAACATTCCTCTATAGTGTGAGCCACCCGTCTCCATAGCAACACCAGAAAATGTTATTTGGAAAAAGGGCATGTGTCACCCAGGACAAGGTAGGCAAATGTTTATCTTTCTGTGCAGGTAACTCCCGGGAAAAGCGGTACAGGCCTCTCCTCCTTTCTGACCCGCCCTGGCTTTGCTTTTCAGCATTTGTGCTGCTGCTCGAGCAGATTGAGGATCAATAACTATGCATTATTACTCCACAGACACAAGCGCTATATTTCATCAATGCAGCCAGGGGGTGGGGAGGGGTGCATTGTGGGATTGGCAGGGTGCATTGTGGGATTGGCTGTGGAGATTTAGACTGTGAGAGGAATTCTGGGTTTTTGGGCATGAGCAGAAAGGGGGGTGGCAGAGCACAGAATGTTGGTGTGACGGGCTGCTGCGCTCTTCTGCCCTGTTCTGTTCAATTCTGCAGTCCATCAGCCTCCACTGCAGACACACACACACACACACACACACACACACACACACACACACGCTGGCAATAGCTGCCTGACACTCTGGAATCATACGTGATTCCGGAATCGCACGCGACATTCTAGAATCACACACGACCTTCTGGAGTCACACGTGACATTCTGGAATCACAGGAGACTCTGTCACAGGTAAACACACGTGAGGGCTGCCAGGTGAATTTGCTTATTACTCCATACATTATTATATGGGCTAAGCTAATGTCATTGGACTGGAAATCTCCCATGGGACTCTAATGTCAAACAGCTGTAGACAGAGTATGGCATCTTATTGGCATTACTTTGTTAAAATTATCCCACGTTTCCATGGACAGAGGGAAAAGAAATCAAACAATTCAAACACACATACCCTCCTTACCTCTGCTGCTTCAGGAGAGCAGGAGCATTGCAGAGACTGGATGTGAATGGCAGAGACAGCCAATGCCTTTGGCTACTAACTTCCTTTCAAGTTTCCCCTCCATTTATCTTGCCCTTCCCTCTGTCCCTCTTTCCCCCCTCGCTTCCTTCCCTCTCTCCCTCCCTCTGTTCCCCTTCCAATTAAACAACAAAATTCTCACAAAACAACAGCCTCACATGACCTGACTGACCCGCCGAGGGCCCACACCATTTCCTATCAGACAGGCCCTTCCCACAAAACTGAGAAGATGACGGCCCCCGAAAATAAACCGGACAAGCCCTACCCCGATCTCACAAATGCAGCGATTAATCTTACACCCGAGACTGAGGTCCACCCAGGCACCAAGACTTCCAGCCCTGAGGTGAGCCTCTGACGCAGAGCTGAAGTCAGTGAGCAAACCCCTTTAACAGTGGGGTGGGTGGCAGTGTAGCCCAGCGACAAGGAGCGGGGCTCATAACTAAAAGGTTGCTGGTTCGATATTCTCCACCTGGGCACTGCTGTTGTACCCTTGGGCAAGGTAAAAGGTACAACCCAGAATTGCCTCAGTAAATATCCAGCTGTATAAATGGATAACATGTAAAAATAGTAACCTATATAAGTCACTCTGGATAAGAGCATCTGATAAATGCCAATGATGTAATATAACATTATATACCAAATTTTAATTATTGTGAGGTTCTTTTTTGTCATCCATGAATAATAATTATTAATATGTAAACTATAATTAATCATATACTGATTATTACTGTAGTTCACATGGGAAAAGGGCCAGAAAGACAGTGAACACTCTAAACCTGAACTTGTTTTCTTCTTCTCTGAGGCTGGCTCCAGGGAACAGTTCGTCCTGATTACTGTCTACCTGCAAATTCCTGAGGAACAATGCATGCTCATGCTGTTTAGCGTTAGCGGTTTCCTCAAAGGACATGCACCGAGTTGATTAGGGCATTTCAGAGAGGAACTCCCAAGTCACTCAAAAAAAAAAAAAGCAACAAATAGGAAATGGGCTAATCAGATCCTTTTATTTAGGACAAGGAATGTTCCATAATTGTGTAACCGTGCTCACAGGCAGTCTTACTGGAATCATTCAGCTCAAACACATTTCAAATGCACCAGTCGTCCACCTGGCACTGAGGTGATCATCCATGTGGTTACAAATAAAATTAATAACAATCCACATCCATGGGCTCAACAATCCATTTTGTGACATTCAGAATCCATACACCCTACAGTCTAGGTAATACTCCTTCAATGCGAATCCTGATGAACACCCACAGCGGATGTAAGGGGTTAATGCTGGGGCACTTGTGCTGGTCCTAGTTTAGTATTTGAAAAGTACTTTAACGACACATGTCTGTTGTATCAATACCTAACAAGTTTTTCAGGAACTGGGTAACCAGAGAATGGTCCTATGCTGCAGAGTGGAACAGCTTAAGTAGGACTATAGTGGAAATAAGTTTTAGACTTTCTGTGTTATCCTCGATGATTTTTAATACACGCATAACTCCAGCCTCTGGCTTGTTATAATTGTCAAATAAACTAAACTAGACCAAATACTGCGTCTGCAGAGGACCAATCAGCATGGTGCTTTGGTAGAAACAGTTTACATTGCTAACATATCTGCAAGGAAGATATCTTTTGTGGCGCTGCACTGCCCAGAACATGAATCAGTTACCACGCAACACCATTGTTCTCCAGCAAGAGCAGCGAACCCGTTATTGCAAAGGACCTGAGTGCCTATCGCCAGATGTTATACATATATATTTATGAGTGAAATTAGCATTTGTAAATCACGTAATTGTGATGTAAAACTGTGGAGTCATTTGTGGTAGCCCAACATGGATGTGCTCAGAACAGTGCTGGTCGTGTTATCTCAGACATCTCTGGCGGAAGGGTCTTTCCAGTTGGCAGAGCCACCACTCTGTAAGTGCTGTGGACTGTAAACAGGAAGTGGGATGTTTAAGGCTCCAGAAAAAGCCCCTTCTCTTTGCGGCATGTCCTAAAGAATAACGCTGCCGCACCAACAATGGAACATTCCGTGGATTCTGTAGCTCTCAATGGTGTTCCACCACAATCCATCGTAATTGTTTGGTCATACTACAGAGCCCATTAGCTCATATACACAGTAACATTGGCATTGGACGGCTGTTTGAATTTCTCCACTTCCACAGGCTTAACTGTCTTCAAAACAGACGAAACAGTATTTCATAATACCATTGTTCTACTTAACTTTCTCAAATTGCATGATCACGATTTCATATCATATTTCAGAAAAATTAACAGAAAACCAACAAGCTCTTCTCAAATTGTGGCACATGAATCCCCACTTGCTATGTCAGAAGTGTCACACTCATATGCCAGTATATCCTCCTGTTAGAATATGATGAAAACTATTTGCCGAGGTCTGACTGCTACTGCAAGCATCTGAGGTGAACAGTGTTAGTCTGCTGATGTTTCATTAACACTCATCCCCTTTGGGATGTCGTTCCATCTCAGAGTGAGACTGCAAAAAGAGGATTTCCTCTCTGTTCCCATTTAAACTTTTCACTGGAGATATGGATCACATAAGAGGAGAGGAGGAAAGGAAGGGAGAGAGAGAGAGAGAGAGAGAGAGAGAGAGAGAGAGAGAGAGAGAGAGGGAGAGAGAGGGAGAGAGAGAGAGAGAGAGATAGAGGGAGAGAGAGGGAGGAGAAAAAAGAAAGGGATAGAGAAGAGAGAATGGGAGGGCAGAGCAAGACAAGGAGAAATAACAGGATTGGTGGTAACAGATGAAGATAGGAGGGTGGCAGTGTAGGTTTGTGATTTTGTTGTACATGGATATGGTCCAAACCCACAGGAAAGTCTGGGAGTAACCAGGTTAATCAGAGTTTGATATGCAGATCAAAGGTTATACTAACCTCCTTTCACCAAATTTGTTTCTTTTTCCCCACAGTCCTTTGCCCTGAAATGTATCTTCTGACATAATCATCAACCAGCAAGACTTGCAAGACGTGTGATTGTTCCCACATTGAAATAGCAGGGAAGAACGAGTGATGAATTTCAACACAAACTATAGCCTGTCAGTTCATTTTAATGTACCAAAAAAGGAAAAGCAGAAAAAAAAATCAAGATTCCATATCTTGGATATCTAGGACCTTCAAAATCCACTTCTGCCTAACATTCATTTAGCAAGCTATGCCATCCCCACCCATTTTGCAGTAGCTACCACAATAGAGAGGTTCTTATCTTCTTTCCTGCTGTAATTCAGTTTATCCAGAGGCATGCTCACAATTTTAAGAATGTTCAGTTTCATTATGCTGTCCTGTTCCCGGCCACAGTGTCCACCCTGTCACTGGACTCCCAAACACCACAGCACTGCACTTCAGTTCTTATTTAACACATGTGAGTTCTACACGTGTCTCCTTTCAGGAGAATAAAACCGGTAGCCTAACGCTTAAAAATAAAGCAACTAACCTTTAGTGTCATGTTTGGTACCCCACAGTTAGCACAACTAGCGTTAGGTAAGAGTGAAGAGTTGAGGAAGGCTGCCCTGAGCTGCCCTGAAATATCAGCCACCCATTCAACACAGACCCAACCCCATTCCCTCTCCACTCAGCACACCCAACACCCCGCTGGGTGTCTCACCTGTTCCTGCCCATTTTCTCATGGTCCTTCACCACCACGTGGAGCTCCGCCCCAGAGTCCAGCGGCACACCCTTGAGGTCCCATTCGAACCCCTGTCAGGAAAAAGGAGAGGGAAAATGTGAGCAAGGGTCGGGATAGTTTAAACTGCATCAATCCACACCTGTCTGTCTGACTGCCGACATCTCTCCCGGCCTGTGACTTTGCCTGCCAGCCTGTCTGCCCATCTGTCTGTCTTTTATCAGAGCACCATTCATTCCATGAGCTTCTGTGCCATCTATTCAGGCTCTTTTTGTCCATCTGCTATCTCACACAGCACTAGAAATTCCTGTCTACAAAGTCACCTTGAAATCAGTGGGTTAAGGATCACTCACAGGTGTTCAAACTCACCTCATTCCACACTGGGTTCACATTATTCTTGATGACTTTTGTCTTCTTCTTGGACCCTTGTGAAGAAAACAGAAAGGGGTAGGTGAATATTGTCTTTAAACTGGGTTGTCATGCATGGATATTTTCCAAAGCAACATCATAAATATCATTTATAAAATAACTGTAGACACACTAGCTTTCTAGTTATGAAGAAGAAAACAGCTGCAGCAGTATCCATCTACAATTTAAATATAATAATGAATGAGGGGTTACTATTGGATGTTGTTTTATATTACATTATACATACCATACATGAAGGCAAGGCATTATATGTAACGTGATGCATTTTGTTATTATTTTAGATATATGGATAATGATTCATCAAGATGGGCAGCAGTGTGGTGTAGTGGTAAGGAGCAAGGTTTGTAACCAAAGGGTTGCTGGTTCAATTCCCCACTGGGGCATTACTGTTGTACCCTTGGCCAAGGTACTTAACACACAATTGCCTAAATATCCAGTCATATAAATCAATAACATGTAAGAATTGTAACCAGTGTAAGTCACTCTTGATAAAATGGATCTGCTAAAATGACAATAATGCAATGTAAAAGATGGCCTGAATAGCCTCCTGTCCTCAGTATAATGTTCTTCCTCTTCCATAGTCTTCCATAATGGCTGTTAATGGAATCTCCATCTCTGGCAGGCTCTGTTGGTCTGGCCCGCTCTGTGCTTGAAGGCAGGAAGCTGATGTCCTGTTATAAAGCATCGCGCTGGACATCGGGGTCTGAGCTATGATTTCCTTCCATGCGAGAGCCGCTGGCTCAGGAAGCTGCCTGCCTCTGTAGTCCTTCACACGGCCAGACTCCCAGATCGGCGGCCCGTCTTATCGGTGGGAGCTGCGTTGTCACGGTACAACAACCTCTCACTCATTAAACCCACTTCACCGTGGCAGAGGCTCCGAAGAGCACTTCAAATGGGCAGGAAGCGCCATTTACGTCACAGAGACGGACTGGTCGTGCCAAAGTGTCCAAACGGGAGACAGACCCTGGAATTCACTCAGAACTTTGCTGTCAGATGACCCCTTTGGTGCACGAACAATGAGGACTAAGACAGCTGGTTGATTCAAAAGTCAAGGTGTTTCATGAATTCTCATGGTAACGGGGGTTAAAAATTTTAATTCAATCATACCTTTGACCCACCACTGTCTGGCCAGAAGCAATGTCTTAGCATTCATAATAGGGGTTGATAGCTTAATTTGTTTTGGCCACTTATTGTAGCACGATGGCACAAGAGAGATAAGTAGTCATTTGGCACCTCAGCAAAATGGTGCCGTGTAAAAACAGCTGGGCCCACCAGATGTCTGGACATGACAGATGCAAAACAAAAGCAAGGTTTTGAAATGGATTTCCTCTGAGGCGATAAAGAGACACAGCGTGTTCCAGTGAAGAAGAAAACACGATATATCAAAGCCCCACGCCCACTCACTGGCTACCTCTCTACCTGACAGACAGGCCCGGAGCAGGCACCAGGAAGTGGGTGTTCTGCCTTCCTGTTTTCAGGTCTGCCAATGCAGCACAAACACCCTCCTCTGCCGTGGGGGCCTGTGTGGAGCCAGGGCAGGCCGTACTCTTACTGCCGGTGGGAACACGTCTCCACCACCCGGAGGGGCTTAAAATAGCCCTCAGAAGCAGCCCAGCCCAAATCCCAGAAGAGGGAGAGGCAAAAGAGGACAATCGGAGACGGAGGAGGGTCAGAGGTCACAGGGTGGCGCATGGTGCATGTGGGTGACAGGGCATAGTCCCTGAATAATGGCCACTGCAGACTCTTCCCTCAGGATCCCGGGATTATTTTTCCCGATGGAACTGACAATGCAGGAAGGCAGCGTCATTTGCAGCGAGGCTGACCGCCGGCCCATCTGAGGGGACTCACAATAGCGTAGCAGGCTGAAAATAGCCCCCGCTCCTTTCGAGGGGGGGTGGGGGGGCAAGGGGGCGCGTTCTGTGAGTCTATCTATAGCTGCAGTGGGACAATGGCCTGGATCGTACCACTAGTCCCTGATGTTAACTGGTTTAAGTTTGGTTTCTGAAACGAAAACGAGAGATTCAGAATTCAACATTCACTCCCTCCAGACCATACTATATTGCTGAGGGCTTCCATGCTGTACCCACAGCTGTGGAGGCTGTACGAAGTATGAATGGGGCTTATAACCAGAAGGTTATAAGTTTGAAACACAGATTCACCACTATGTTGTACCTTTTTTTGGCAGATACTAATCTTGAGCAACCCAGCTCTATTAGTGGATAATGGGCTTGTAAGGCAAACTGTGAATTTAATTGTAAATCTAGAACCAAGTACAATATGGGCTAAAAAAAAAAAAAGTTTTTAAAACAAAATCTTTCAGTCAAAAACGCTCCTGTTTATTTGAATCTCTCCTCTCGATCTGATAGCACGCTGATGAAGGCAGAGGAGAGTGTGTAGACTTCCTGCAGCCAGCGGGTTGGATTGTTATTTACTTGACAATGGTGTTTATATGGAGTGAACTTTAGCGAACAGCGCTTTCCCTCCTCCACTCAGCCTCTCCTCCGCTGACCCCTTTCTGCCTCTTTTCTCTCTCTTTCTCTCCCTCTTTCTCCCTTTCTCTCCCCCTCTCTCTCCCCTTCTACCCACCCTATCCTGTACTTCCTCTGCCTCATTCTCCCTCTCCATCCCTCCTTCCCTCTCTCCCTCCCTCCCTCTCTCCCTCAGTCTCCCTTTCCCTCCCTCCCTCTCTGTCCCTCCCTCTCTCTCCCCTTCTCCTCACTCAGTCCTGTACTTCCCCTCCCTCTCTCCCTCAGTCTCCCTTTCCCTCCCTCCCTCTCTCTCCCTTTCTCCTCACTCAGTCCTGTACTTCCTCTCCCTCTCTCTGGCTGCTCAGTGCCTCCCTCCTAATTGGTGGCTGTGATGTCTATAAATGGAAATGGCATTCAGCAGTGTGAAGGGGGAAAGGCCACTCTAATGTGTTTAGAACCTCACCCTGTCTTCCTCATGTTTGCATCTCTTTCACACACACACACATGTGCACATGCACCTAGGTACACACACACACACACACACAAATATATGCATAAATACACACACACACACACACACAAATTTATGGATAAATACACACACACACACACACACACACACACAAATTTATGCATAAATACACACACACACACACACACACACACACACACACACACACACACACACACACAAATTTATGCATAAATACACACACACACACACACAAATTTATGCATAAATACACACACACACACACACACACACACACACACACATACATATGTACCTACACAAATACCTACATAGCTACAGCGCATACACATAACAAGAAAAGACTATCCTAAACCATCTTACACATCTTAATAGTATCATCACATAAAACATTTTATTTTACACTGAATCTGATGTGGTTGTTTTGTGTCAGGACAAACAACGCCTCTTTTTCTCGTAAGTTTTCACTATCTGCATAGTGTCTGCATGTTTCTCCCATTCACACGGATCTCTAGAACGTTTCCCCTGCAGCTAGCAAGCCTCTCCTGTCAAGTGAAGTGGGAAAGGGTACAGGAAATCTAAAGGAGGAAGTCTGATGCTTCATTCTCATTCCCTGTGTCATCCCCAGCCCCCGCTGCCAGCCTGGTATTCTTCCATCTCCCACCAGATCCTAATATGGTCATCCCTTTCCCCAGAATTGTCCTTTTTTTGATCCATTGCAAGATGGTGATTCATTGTTTTTTTTTTTTTGAGGAACCTTTTTGAACATTGCGCTGGACGCCCTGCAATGTCAGAGCTCTTGTGATCCTCATCAGTACAGTATTCAGGCAAGGACAGCTGAACTAATACTGTACATGAACACGTGAATCAACCATCACTTAACAAATGGATGAAGCATTAGGAGTATTTCTTCCACTGCTTGTCCCAAAGTTGACTTTAGGTGCTGCCAAATGTGTCAACCAATGACACAGAGCATACATTAACATGCATTTGATAATAACTTATATTTGACTGCCTAGCAATTCACATGGGGTGGGTAGTATCTAATTTAGAATAGGCACTGAAATAAATAAATCAATAAAGTGGGCACTATAAAAATTTAAACTAATCCATGTTTTATTAATATATTAATGGGTGATTTCTAAATGTGACCTTATCATAAAGTGTCTCTAAAAACTAATTCCATACATGACCACCGTGGTGCTCCTATTTAATCTGTTTTTATTTACAATTATGTCAATAAAAGGTATTTTTGCATTTTTTTTTTCTCAAGCTGGAACCATCTGCTGATGGACCTGTTTGCCATGGCTTAACGGGCACTTGCCAGTTCCCTGGGGCTCGAAGTCAATCCACGTTTTGATGGAAACGTGTCCTGTTTATCATTTTTTTTCTCAACAGGAATGAAGCCATGAAGCTGTGGCGTTCCACAGACAGAGTGCCAAAGGCACTCAGTTATGAGTGTGGCAAGAACGGAAAGTATCTATTGTTTGCATAGCGAATTCTGGAGACGTTTTCAGAGATGCACTTTTCATGATGTTCCAGAGTCAACAGATAACAGTCTCTGCTAAGGAGTAGCAAAAAAGATTGATTCACCGCACCGTGGAACACACATGCAGGCAAAAAAACATGCAGAGGTCGTGTGACACCAAAAAGTCAACTCCCGAGACACAGGCTGCATTTGAGTGACTAGTTAAACTGAATGGTGTTTGTAACCCTGGGCTTACCATGGTTAATGAATAAACAGTATGAAAATGTTTTTGTTGTTTGTTTTTTTTTTTTTTCCTTTTTAAAATTAGTATGAAACCTCTTACAGTCCACAGCTCAGTTCTGGAGAGGGTGGGGCCTTGCCGTACGTCACTGTTGCCATGTGAAACGCTTACACACACACACAGCCGCATGTCCTGAAGGAACGATGGCTGGCTGACACAGGAACATGAAACAATAAAAGGAAGTGCCTCTCACCTCGTAAAAAGATCTCACACCGGCTAAAAGAAGCCTGTCCTCTTACTCACTGTCACAACAGGCAGCGTGGGGATGGAAAAAAATAATCCCCGTTCGATGATGAGGAACCCTGCTGCCGGGTGCGGAGGCTCACAGCGGCCCCACTTCCCCGTTCAGCGATGACCTCTCAGAGATGGACATTATCATTCTGATAGATGGTGGGAGATGATCTCATTTGGTGCATCAAGCTTATTCACACACAACCAAGCACACAAACCTCTGACCTGTGCCACTACCATTTGGCACACTTTGTCCAGTTTTAATGGCAGGTTTTGAATTGGTGACAGCTTGTGGTTGTTTAACAGATTACTGAAACCTTTTGAGGATGAAAAGCGCTAAAGTGCTAAATATTTGGAGTCAAGGAAACTCTGTTTATAATGATGAGTTCAGTCAAGGGCAAACTTTGTACCCAGCAGAGGAGTTTGACAAGCCACGTGTTTAAATGTAAACTTCTCTGAATGTTATAACCCAAGAATCATTAAAGATTAGAAAACATATCATTCATTATAAATGTAATTTTTTCTCTCAGGGCATCAGTTTTAATTCAGGTGAATAAAATGGAACCTTGAACATGCTTTCCACCACTAAATTACACCCATTTACAGTTGAACAATGAGAGTAAAATGAACTACAGACAAAGTGCATTACTGACGAGTTACAGCACATTACAGATAAGGTGCATTACTGATGGGGTGCATTACAGGTGACTTACAGTACACTACTGATGTGGTGCATCACACCTTAGTTACAGCACATTAGAGATGAGGGTGTGTTACAAACGAGGTGTAACTCTGACAAGGCGCATTACTGATGACGTACATTACCCTGCTGTGGCTAAAACACATTTCGCCACAGAGCCAGTAAGCCCCTTTGGGCATGTGTGTCCTGCCTGGTAACGCAGTCTCTTACCTCGGAAGGTGACGCTGGCAAGGGGGTCACTCTGCCGGTCACCCTTCTCCAAATTGCGCAGGTTATTGGCGCGCTGTAGTATGCACCTCAACATGTTTCCACGGAAACTGGAACTGAACGCTTAGCTCTCCCAGGACAGAGGCGACCGCGCGGGCATTGCAGAAAGTGAGGAGGAAGGCGAAAGGTGCTCCCTGTGTCACTCCACGGGTGTGTGAGCAGCGCGCGCGTGTGTGTGTGTGTGCGTGTCTGCGCGGTGCGTGTGTCTGTAGCTCTCCCCGGGTTAATCCGCCAGCCGCAGTCCCAGTGCGAATACTCCACTACAATGCCCTGCCAGAGTTACACAGAGCCACTCAGAGGGAAACTGTATCTTACTCATTTTCTGACACGCATGCTTAGCACTGCCCCCCCCCCCCCCCCAGCAGCCCTGGATCCAGCGACACGCCCCACAAAGTCCTGAGGAAGTCTAAATATTTCCTCTCCCCCTCCTCTGCTGAAGCCATTACAGCTGCAGGAACGGCACCCACGGTGATCTCCAGCCAGCAGGGGACCGATGGCCCGGGATTACCTTCCACGCCATCGCTGCGGAGGTTACTAAATCACCGATTCACCCGGCCCAACCAATGGTCCATGAGAGTCTCTCATGTACTGCGGCTCACTGAAGGAGAGGAATAGGACTAAGTCCAGCACGGGACCCCAGCAAATTACTGTGGATTAACCTGGGCACTGTGGCTTGGGGTCATTCGAACAGAGACACCCATTTCTTCCTCAGTAGTTTCTTAGCCCTTAAGCTATCTAGGTGTACAGCACATCATTCAGAATGGGGGTAGGGGGGCTGTCCACTTATCTGTAGGCCTATTCTTGAGCATTTCCTTTTCCTGTGTTGGAAAACCTATCAAATATGATTGAAGCTGGACAGCAGAGTAGGGGAATTCCCTGAACATTACCCAGCGGGCAAAATCTCGTACCCGGTTCACACGGTCCCACAGTGGAAGAGCAAAAAGGTCAAACAGTGCCACCTCCTGTCAGAAACTGAAACCGCCTTTGTTTCTGTGACACAGCCACACTATGAACATGGTTATTATTGTTATGGGCTCACTCATAAAGCATCAGAATGCATTGAATACAAGTACAGCATCAAAAGCATTTCCTGTGTGTGTGCCTGTAAGTACTATATTATACTCTCTGTCCTGTCCTGTTCTGACAGTACAGTGCAGGGCCTGGACATTACATATTATTACTAATTTATATGGACATTAATGAACCCTGCCCTTTTGGCCGATTGATCAGTGACTGTGCTGGTGATATGCCTGTCAACAGTCCAGTTTAGACTTTGCCGATCCTGCTGTACATATGGGCAGCAGTGTGGTGCAGAGGTAAGGAGCAGGGCTTGTAACCAAAAGGTTACTGGTATAATTCCCTGCAGGGACAGTGAAGGTACTTCACCAAGAATTGCCTCAGTAAATATCCAGCTGTATAAATGGACAACATGTAAGATTTATGACATATGTAAGTCGCTCTGGATATGATAAATGACAGTAATGTAATGTAACGTAATATGAATTAAAAGTGATTGCAAAAAACAGCTTTGGTGGGAGTGCAAGATGGCCAAGGAGGAAAACACTCATCTCTGAGCTCCTGATCATCCTCACAGTTCCTGATTCACGGTCTACTGTGAACCTGGCCAGCCCATTGGCTGACTCAAGAGGAATTTGTATTGTACATTTTGGCCAAAGGCCATAAAGCTTTGCTTGATTGAACAGGCAGCAGAGATGGCCTGTACCACGCAAACTACATTTAAGCACTACAGTATTACTGTACTGCACCTGGTACAGTCATAGATTGTGTGCCCAAACTCAAAAACATTAAAAGTGGAAACAGAGTTTGGGACAGAAATTAAATGTACTCAGACCCACATCACCAAAATCACTTGACAATCGAAAATAACTATGACTTACAAAATTGAGGTCCTGAAACACTGCCACCTCCATTTCCACTGTTTCATTTTCATAACCATAGTTTCTCAGATCTCACTTCACTTTGGGCTTCTACCTCTGGCTGGAAGCTAGCTTAACCTGCTAGTTTCAGCTCCATACGATCCCTGCCCTGAGACCCTGATTTCACAGAGTAAGCACAATGTAAACACAGATATCTGACGAGACATTTTATCAATTTCAGCACTCTTGTGATGGGATATCCTTATAGTATTTCCACCTCTAATATTACATCATCAAATTGTTCAGCTGTAGTCTTCATCCAGGGTGACACATCTGAAATACGCATTTATACAGTGGGATCATAAATATAGCTGCTCAAGGTTTGTGTGTGTTTGTGTGTGTTGCTTCAGAGGTCAGCAGAGCCCTAATTTAAACACATAACCACCTGGGGGCATCTTTGAACCTTTCACCTCCCTACAGACACAAGCTGTCAGATATCCTCAGCTGGAGTGAAGGTAAAATTTTGACCCAACCACTTTTCAACATGTACAAGCAGCTCACAAAATCAAACATAATGATTCTTTAAAGCGTTAGTCATCTATGAAGAAGTAAGTTTTTGTCCCTGTTGTGTGAAACTTAAACGTGGAATGTTTCCTCCATATTTGTCCCAGCACAGCCCAGTACAGAGTCACAGTAATGTCATTGAAATGTTTTGAATCTGTGCTATGCTATGATATGCCCTAGGCCAGTTCTGGTGCGTGATTCACCCCCGTGTCCTGACCCTTCCTCCACCCACCTCCTCCTGCCCGCACTCCGCCCCTGTCATCTGTCAGCACTGCTGAGTGTGCAGGGGCAGGGGAAATGGAAATGGGGTGGGGGCAGCTGTGATGATTTCGGAGACAGCTTCAAAGTAGCTGCAGCTGAGAGACTGTGCATTTGCTTTGTACTGTGTGTGCGTGCACACTCGTGTGTTTATGTCCCCCCCCCCCCCCCCCCCAGACCCCAGGTCAGTTCCAGCAGACTGAAAAAGGGGGAGGAGCTACAGAGGAAGCCAGTTCTTTCCTCTTCACTCTGCGGTCACATCAAAGCCCAATAACCCACCTTTCATCCATCATACACACAGGCACACACACACACTTGCATTTAGCGTGCTTTTGGTAACACAGGCTGTGGAAGAAATGCAGTAAGTGTATGTTTTATGGTGACACGGGTATTATTGGCGTTTAGCAGACGCTCTTAACCAGAGCGACTTACATCAGTTACAGGTTTTTACAATGTTAACTGTGGGTTAAGTACCTTGCCTAAGGTTAAAGCAGCAGTGCCCCAGCAGTGAATTGAACCGGCAACCTTTCAGTTACAAGTCCTGCTCCTTAACCCCTATGCTACACCGCCGCCCATATAAATCTAAACACATTCTTACTTAATGAGAGTGATTTCCAGCTGGCAAACGTTGCCACGTAATGAAAAAATAGAAACATCCTAGCAATGACTGAGAGACAGAACGGAAATTAAATGAAAACAATTAGTATGTGCCTTATCCATCAGAGTAAATTCTACTTCCAGGCCCTGCAGAGACAGACAGTTCTTGGAGATGGAGATCAGTGCAGAACAGCTGAGTCACCACAGAGAGCAGTGTTGACATATGTGCTTCTGTCCTCCCGGTGACAAGCAAAGTCCATGGCTACCTGCGAGCGTTATTATATCTCTGACCTCACAGGACCTTGCAGGATAGATCTGCTTACCACACGCTTTCACAAAACTGAGTGGGGAATAAAGGTAACCGTTAGTGAACATTATATTATATATAGTTCCGTCATGTGGCTTTGAGATGCAGGATCTAACAGGTTCATCAGCCGGGCAAGCGTCTGCTGAGGCTGTCTCCTCCCTCCCCCAAATGAAAGTATCCAAAGGATACTTATCTACATGCTCCAGGGTGAAGACCTACAATTAGCTTCACTAAAATACCCAAAACAGTCTCTGGATAAGGATACAGGCAGCTATGCATTTGTTATGAATGCAACAGTTCAGACCCTAACCACTATGGTTAACCAGCACTCAAGATCAATTTATTGGATTTGGTGCTGTTATCAATAGGCTGTGTGTTGCTGGCATTTCACAACACGTCAGTGAGCTGCGAGTCAAGGCAAACACACCGGACTGCACATCTAGGTGAGAGGCTGAGCTGTGCCTCCACACAAAAGACGCAATAGGACTGAGGCACAGCAGCCTCCCGTGACAAAAATAACAGAGCCTACCCTGCAATTACAGGCCAAAAATCAGCTGCCGTCTGGGAAAGATAGACGACTACTCCACTAGTCTAAGGAATCAAAGGTCTTTTTCAGTCACTGATTTAAATGTAGCGTTAAAATGTCATGTGTTTGTTCAAATACTGTGCCATCAAACGTTTTATAAAAGCATGGGTTTCACACAGCAAATACTCTGTGTAAGTTTAAAAAGGAAAAAAGCTATATGCGCTGGCAGAGGCCTACCGCCAGCGACGCTCCAGGCCCCTTGGAACGCCACCATAAACAATGGGTAGAGTGCGTTCCCCATTCCAAAAACCCGAAGCGCAGTTTAACAGCACGAACAAGCATTCCCAGGATGCATCGGTGCGAAAAGCGTAGCTAAGCACACGGTATCGATAGGTGTTTTTTGCTCCGATAGATATTCTCCATCTCTGACCTCATTGGTCATCAGCATCTTAAAAATGCGATCTGTGCATAGTTGGCTGACATCATTAGTAAAGTTGCAGACAAGTGACTGGGGATATTATGGGATGCAAGTACATATTTGGTGCAGCTCTGAGGCTGTACACAGCTAGGGATTTAAGGATGTGGAATGCAATGTCACTAGGCTGGGTCATGGGGGGAGAAACCTGTCCAGCTGAGTAAAGACCGGACATAGTAAAGCTCTCTGGTCCCGTGTAAATTAAGGGGGAAAGCAGCTTAGCGTTGCCGGGTCTGTGTGCACAGAGAGAATGAGAGGCGTCCCTGCTGGATCCTTTCTCTAAACACAGCCGCCAGCAGAGCAACGATGTCCCCCCCAGCCTCCAGCTCTCAGTATAAACACAGTCATGCCTCTCCGTGTAACGGGACTCCCCCCCCACACCCCCCCTCCTCTCGGCATGGACGGGAAACGCTGCAGAAATAGAGGGCTGCCTTTCCAATTATAACCACAGCAGCTGGAGCGGCGGGGAAAGAAACGAGGGAGGGAGAAAGCGGAGAGAGGGAGAGGTCCCAGTGCGTATGGTGGCATCCCCTTACCGCCCCCCCACCCCACCGCACCCTCCGTCTGGTTCCGTCCCGTCCCGTCGCTCCAGGGCCCCTTACCCTGGAAGGTGACGCAGCAGTAGGCATCGCTGATGTCCTCGTCGGGCGTCAGCACGTTCTCCGCGCACAGGATGAAAACGCGCAGCATGGGGTCTCCGAGGGGAGAGGCCGGTCCTCCGCCAGCCGGGTCTCACTCTCAGTCCTCTGTATCCTCACCGCGGGCCGCCTCGGATGCACAGGAGGAACGCAGCCGGGTCCTGGAGCTGAGGCTGCTTCCGCTGGCGCTAACGCTACTACTGCTGCTGCTACTGCTGCTGCTGCTGCAGCTCTGGCTCCAAATTCAGTACGCCTGACTCAGACAGACACACACACACACTCACACACGCGCACACGCTGTCCCTTCAATCACAGACCGCTCTCTCCTTAAAGGGCCAGAGCCCCTCTCTGCTCAGCCTGTCAGGACAGCTGCTCGGCTTGCACCGTCTGGCACACAGTGAGGGAGAGAGGTCTCCACGCTTAAAGAGGAATTAAGAGTGACAACAGGCAGGGAAAAGAGCAGCCTGAAGCAGACTTTAACCAGTGCAGAAACCCGGCCTCAGCCACGGCTCTCACCCTCAACAAACAAGAGCCGTGCAGCGTTACGAAAACAGTTACATACTTATTTAAGGCATGATCTTCAGCTTCCTAAGCAATTGCAATGGAAATATATTTTTCTTCACATGATGGAAGTAGAAGGAAAAGGACAACAGTTTACACCTCACACACACTCATAAAGGAGATGTTTATGACAGAAACTAGCATGCATTGTGTGTGCGTTAAAGCCATGGCAGCTTATAGCACATAGACGAGGTTCGGAACATGTCACATGACCCTACAGTGCTGGGTGACCAATGGAGGCTCAGTGGGGTGGAGCCTGTTCACCGTCTCCCTCTGTGACCTCACACATGGGGTCAGGGAACCAAAGAATATGTGTGTTCTAAAAGATTCTAAAGAGATTTCGCTTGACAATGCATTCCCTTGTCTGAAAGAGCACAGACGCAGAGGTGTGGGAGGCCAGAGAGCGCATCTGGGTGGATATGAATTCACAAGGGCCCACGCAACAAGGGAAAAGCACAGAGCGTGTCCCGCACTCGGCGGGCAGTGACCTTTCACCTATCACTTCTCAGCCAATCAGCTCATCATCTAGAACAGAAAGCTGGCTCTGCCGTTCTCCGCGCCTCATCCCAGTGGACGTCTGCCTGATGTAAGCTGCTCTGAATACGAGCTGACAAGCGAGGGTTAAATCTAACCCGTTCTACAGGCATACAGGAAATCTCCAGCAGGTTAAATAACTGACAAGAATTTAACGCCAGGCCCCACATTCATAAGGTGTGATTTATTCCCAGAGGGTTAATACCAAGACCATTCACCCTCTGTGAAAAAACAGCATTTTGTCTTTTTGTTACGGGAGGTTATGATTTCAATGTAAACAGAAGCAGAAATGAATAAACTGCATTGTCAGACCCTGTTCTGAAATACGGAAAACAGGCGCTGGGCCGATCACATGCTGTGCGGACATAATATTCCAGTCCCCCTTTAACCATCCACACAATCGCGTTCGATCGTGAGGTTCCTCCGAGAGTAAGGCCAATAACCTGGGACTGTCGGAGCATGAACATCTGTGGAAAGAGCTGGACAAAAGGAAAGCGGCACTGCTGTGGCCATAGGGCTGTCAGTGCCTCGGAGTGCAGTCACATGATGGCCCACGGTGACGCTGCGGTGGTCCTGCAGCGGTGTGCAAGTCACATTACAGGGCTTAGTGGAGCTTCTGCAGAACCTGACAAAAAGCAGCCCCAGAGATTCACTGGTAGTCGCAGTTATACTAATGCAGACTTAAAAAGCAGAATTTCATCTGCATCCCTGTACAGTCCACAGAATCTGTGGTTCTGGGCCTCTTTGAAGGGGTCTAAGTACACAAGGCCAGATAATAATGAAAAGGTAATTAAAGAAAAAGAAGAAGGAGACGGCCCACACAGACCGTGGGCAGAAGCTTTGCTTTGATTCACTCTGCTTTCTGCTAATGTCACTGCTGCAGCGGCCATGTTTGCCAGTTTGCTGACGTTCACTGTCAGCAACAACAGACGCTTTTATTAAAAACAGGGATCAGCAAGGCTTCACTGAACAGTCCAAAAACAGCATCTGTGTTGCTTGTGCTACAGATAATACATTACATTTTTGGCATTTAGCAGAGCCTCTTATCCAGAGCAATTTTCATAGGTTAGAGTTTCTAGATATCCGTTTATACAGAAGGAAAACTACTGAGGCAGTTCTGGGTTAAGAACCTTGCCCAAAGGTACAACTGCAGTGCCCCAGCGGGGAATCAAACCAGCAACCTTTCAGTTCCAAGTCTTGCTGCTTACCGTTATGCTACACTGCCAGCCCATGATCACCCATGTTTATTGTCAACATTTTATGGAGTAAGAGAGGTTGTTCTTTCTAACACATGCAAACACACATGCTTGTGTTTGGAAGTGGGGCCATTTTTGTTGGGAACACAATTAAATTTTAAAACTTCTCAGTTCCCGACGAGGATGGGATTCGAACCCACGCGTGCAGAGCACAATGGATTAGCAGTCCATCGCCTTAACCACTCGGCCACCTCGTCTGCATGCAGAAACACCTTGAGCTCTGCATAACTCTGTTCTAACTTGTTGCTCATAAACTTTAGAAAGTGACTTTTTCACTTTGCAAAATAGGCTGGTTTCAGCATGTTTAGCCCCCAGCCAACATGATAGACTTGGTTTTTAGCTACCCACTAAGTCTGTCGTTGCCTGCTGTGCAGCTACAACTGGTAGTCAACTGCGGTTCACAGTCACACACACGCATTAGCAAATAGCACCACAGACAGCTGCTTCTTCTTCCAGCTGAACTGACAACTGTGGTCATCCCTGCTGCTTATAGGCATGTGAACTTGACACTATTAGAAGCAAAAAAGGGGAACTTGCAGCAATATTTGAGTGCTGTGTGAATGTGACCTGACCTAGGGAAAGGGCCAACAACTTGAAGGCCAATTAAAATATGAAATCAGGAAATGAGACAAACACACGGTTTCACTTGAAAATTACACTGAAACCACACCGGACAAAAGAGGAAGCGTTGTGAGAGAGACATGCATCAGTTACGGTCAGGGTTAGAACAGTTCTGAGACAAAGAAGTGGCCTTCCCTCAAAGGAGGGTGACGGGTTCAAATCCAAGGAGGAACACTGCTTTGCCTGTTGGAACGAAGTACTTCTGTGAATATCCAGTTGCCTAAATTCATTATACTGTACATGCAAGCTTCCCTGGACAGCCACCTCTATGAAGCAAACTAATAATACAGCATTACACTATGTTGTTGGTACATTTTTTTGGGGCAAAAAGTACAAAGATTTCTGACAGTGTCACATTTCAACTATTTTCTAGCACGTGACAGTCACGGCGGGTTATGTTTCTAACCTGACTGAGCACTCAGTGGAAGTCCATCAGAGGTGTTTCTGGCACACAGAACAAGGCTGGAGAGGAGTAGGGCACATTCTCAGCATGAAAGATTATGGGTTTCCTGCTACAGTGTAAATTTATTGTGCAGCCTTGGGAATGTTCTTTTTTGCCCTATTGTACAGCAAGAGGGAGGAGGACACATGGCCGGGAATGTTAACTGTGCGGGGGAGTTACACCTATGGCAGCACAGGGATTGGATTAGGTTTGGTCATTTTATACTGCAAACATGGGAAAACATCTCTGAATATGAGGTACTGACTACGAATTAATGGGCTGACATACACACCCACCACCCACCTCCAGACTCTGCAACAGGACATATGGAGGCAGTGGAAAGCTTCAAACTGGGTATAAACCAGAGAATGTTCACAAAGGGGCCAGCAGTATAGTGGTAAGACACAGGGCTCACAACCAAAAGGTTGCTGGTTTGAATCCCCACTGGGGTGCTACTGCCTTACCCTTGGGCAAGATACTTAACCCACAGTGGCTCCAATAAATATTTGGCTGGATAATGTGAAAATGGTAACCTATGCAAGCTGCTCTGCTGATAAGAGCGTCTGCTACATGACGATAGTGCAGTGTGTGGTGTTATGGAATGGTGTCGTTTCTTCTGAAGCACGGATAAGACGTGCCGAGCGTATGAGGCCTGGGGAAGGCCGATTATCAGACAGCACGCTCCTCCTTCGGTAGAAGTGAGGAAAGCAAGCGAAAGGGCAGACTTGCTTTTATTCCAGATTTCATCACTGTTCCCAACCTCAGCCTGCAGCCTCACTCACTGTCCTGGAACAGGGAAATTCCTCCCTCTATAAATAGTGTGTCAGCAGTCCAGTGGGACACCCCCAGTGCCACGGAGTTTGTTACCAGAGGAATGTGAGGGAGTATGTAGCCTCAGCCTGGGAGAGCAGGGATAACAAGGAGAATAAGGGAGGAATGGAACATACATCAGAGAGATGGAGGAGAGAGAAGAGAGTGATGGGGAGGGAGGAGAGGTCAGGCGAGAAGAGGACAGGGGTGAGGAAGATGGAGTTATGGGTAAGATGAAGAGAGTGTAAGGGAGAGATGAAGGATGAAGACAGAGGTGTGGTGTTGGTACATATTTAGGAGGGCAGTGCCAGACAAACCCCATAAAGACGCAGGAGAAACCAGACAGGAAACGATCTTTCCATGTGCCCACTAGCAGGAAAAGCACATCTGTGAACCACAAGGGCAGATTGCGAATCCCTTGAAAATACCTCTCCCTTTAGACCCGAGAATGACACAGCAGTGGAGCATGCAGACAGCCACTCCCCATAGCTGTGATGGTGCAGCTACTTTATGCCTGTACACTTCCGGACACCTGTGCCTTCTTAGGATTTTTATAAGAATCATCTGTAAGATTTGAGCATGAAAGGTTACACACCTGCTACATGACCTCTGGTCTTCTCGCCATCCCTTCCTGAAAGGGTCCATCTTCTCTGCCATGTCTCCTCTCTTGCCTCTTGGTGTAGTAGACTCAGGACAGCTGTCCCATTCGCTGCCGACTGATAACTCACCTGTTTCAAACTGCATTTTGGCTCAAACCACACCGCACTCTGACCATTCACACTATACCCTGAAACACATTTGAAAAGTACAAGAACGATATCCTTCTTTCTAACTCCTTCGTGGACCTACTCTGGCACTCAGCATAAAGATGCGTTATATAATAACTCCTACTATCAGTTGCAATGATGAGTTGGCATGGTCTCCGCTCTTAGCTTTTCCTATGCATTACTGTAAGCTCCTCTGGATAACAGCATCTGCAAAATGACTAAACGTAAATATAAATCACCTGAAGCACTACTATCTAAAGCAATTTCTTATGTCTTAAACTCTGTTTTAGGATTTTAATGGTTTAATGAACTTGTCTCTCTACCAGCCAGCTTGTACCTTATCTGGCCAACTATTGAGACTTGGTCACGCAGCACTTCTAATGTTGTGACTCCGTGTATGACTTTCGCTTGTGTTCTGTACTCTGCCTCACTTGTAAGTCGCTTTAGATAAAAGCATCTGCCAAATGAATAAATCCTTGTCAAAGGTTTGTCAGGTTTGTCAGGTTTGTCAAAGTAGTAGTACAAGGACACCGTTTGCAGAACAAACATATACAAAACAGCATTCGTATTTAAAAGAGATGAAATTATTTCCATTTGTCCCATTATGTTTTGCCTCAAAGCTCAAACGCAAACAGTCATAACAATCAGTGCTGAATAGCAGCTTCTGTCTCTAAGTGGTAAATTGGATGGAGATGGTACGGTCTGCTCCGCGTGACTGATGAAGCCTAACTGCATTATGGCTGTGATTCACTCCCTCCGCTCAGCAGGCCAGAGGGGCGGGGTGTCTAGGGAAAGGGGGCGCGGTCATGTTCATCCACCTTACAATGGCATAAAGCTGTCTTCACAGTTGTGGGACTCACAAGACCCAGCATGTAAACAGACGTTTTTTTTTTTTTTTCAGGATCTCAAAGATCAATTTCATTTGAAATGGCTCATTTTGGCAGACAGTCCAACCTATCAAAGTGAAGGACATACTGGTTTATACCAGGGGATTTAATGCAGGTGACCGGACCGCATGGCACCCTGAGGAACACCATCGGTGCACGGTCATCTGCATTAATTTAGCACGATAAATTATCCAATTAAGTGATTAAGAGCTCAGACGGAACAAACATCTCAGGCATGGTAGGACCAGGGCTGCTCATCTCTGGCTAACACAATAAAACCGATGGAAGCAGTAACACAAAATTAAATGGGCTCACCCAAAACCAATGTTATAAAAGTGCAAAAATTGAAAATGATTAAGTTTTTCAGACTTTTTAGACTTTGGCCAAAACACCACAAAAAAAAAAAAGCCATGGATGACCAATCCGACTCATGTAATTTCTCACTGAGGATAGATCCAACTGTTAACACGGACACTTAGATAAAAACAATCTAACACTTCTTTAATAAAAGAGCAGTTTATTGTGTTATACACTTGTTCTTCTTTCTCTCTTAAATTAACAGAGTTATTAACTCCAAAAGAAAGGAAATGTACAGCAGAGTGATATTGGACCCATGAGAGGAAGGACACCCTCGGGCGGGGGACGGGGATGTGGGCGGGGACGTGGGGAACGCCCGGCTCATTCGCTCAGGGAGCTGTGGGCGGAGCTGCCTCTGTGCTGCGCCTCTCGCTTCTGCAGGTATCTCTGCACAAACAGGAAGGGGAAAAAAAACACACACACACATATTACACACCGAGCTCTACTCATTCCTCTGCTAATCTGCAAGCTGTAACCCATCAGACCGCCTTTCATCAAATACCCTGACCTAAAAAACACAAGTAAAAGTAAAAGGAAGAAAAACAACACAACATAAAAACTGTGCCTGGTTGAAAAAGGTGCAGAAGGACAGGGTGGTACCTGTGAATCCCAACACAACAGCATCACTAGCTTTAATTACTAATCCTGAGCATGTGCTGGAGCTGCTTTGGTCACCTTACTGCTTCCCATTCTGAGATACCACACATGTCCATCAGCAGATCTGCTCCCAGTAGCAGTACCATAGATAACCTAATCAGATGCACTCTTGGCACCAGTACCATAGATATCGAGATGCAGCGCGCTCTCAGCAGCCTCTTACCTCCAGGTTCTGATAGTGCTTGAGACTACCGCAGTGCGTCTTCTTAGCTGCGTCTTCGTTGCCGTAGAACAGGGAGCAGAGCTTGCAGAAGAACCCTGTCTTCGGTACCACAAACTCCAGACCTGTGAGGAAGTGCAGCGCAATGAGCACAGACACACACACACACACGCGCACACACACGCGCACACGCAGTTCTACTGATGCGGCTCTGCAGCTCACCGACAGGGCTGTTGGGACTGAATGGGGGTATCTTGTACTCCTTGATCTGGGGAGATTCTGATCTGGACTTCTTTGGGTTGGGCTCCACTGTCCGCACCTCATCTCTCCTTAGCTTTGACTCTTCTGCAACAGACAAGTCACCATCATCATCCTCACCATCAGCACCACCATGACCATCACTACCACCACCACCACCACCACCAGGCATTCCTCTGCCCGCACCTTTGACTGCAGCTCGGGTCTCGGCAGTGTTACAGCTCTCCAGAGGATCCTGTTTTGGGGGCAGAGTTTTGGGGTCCGTGGCCTCCTGGACCTGCCCCGTTTGAGGGGACCCAGCCGCAGGCAGATCCCCGGACGCCTCACTCTTCACGGCCTGGGGCTCGGGGACAGGGGTGGGGTCCTGTCTCTCCACGTCTCCAGAGCTCCTGACAGAACCGGAGCCAGGGACCTCCTGAGGCTGCTCTTCCTCTTCCTCCTCTTCCTCTTCGTTCATGGGCACGGCCTTCTTTCCCCTTGTGGATTTCCTAACTACGGTGGGGAGGGGGGGTGAAAGACAGACAAACTCTTACCCACAGCATTCACCTGCGTTTTTAAGCAGTATCCCCAGTATCCCACTGTTCACATCCATCATCATCATCATCATCATCATCACCTTCAGTACAGACCCATCCTGAGGCAGACTGCATGTAGCCAATGTTCATTTCATTGCTTCACTACAAGCTGCCGTTAATGCTTCAATATCATAGCATTGAAGAGACTAACCATCCCTAATCATTTTCACAGACCAGTTAAAGAAACATTACTGTCATTTAGCAGACGCTAAGAGCGACTTGCATTACAAGTGTCATGATTTTACATGTCACCCATGTACACACCTGGATATTTACTGAGGCAATTCTGGGTTAAGTACCTTGCCCAAACGTACAGCAGCAGTCCCCAGGAGGAACTCAAACCAGCAACTGTTTGTTTACGAGCTCTGCGTCTCACCCCAACACTACACTGCCACCCCTAAGTGCACCGTCCTCATCCTCAAAACACCCCCCAAGTGCATACGATGCAGTCCTAAATTACAGTTTAATGGCAACGTAATTCCCTCAGTACTAAGACTACAAAGGAAAAAAGATGAGGGACAGTTCCCATTTAAGGCCAACTTTTCACTCATAATTCACAGAAACTGTAAAACTACATTAATACAGCTCTTACACTGTGCTTAATGAATTAGCCTACACGTCTCAGACAGTTCTTAATGAATTACAGTATACATGTTTCAGACAGTGCTTAAATTAATTAAGAGCCTACATGTTTCTGATCAAGCCCAAACCCTTGTCCCAGATAGCCAGCCCCGCTGGGGTACCCTCACACTCACCGGTGGCCTGGCGCCCCCTCTTTTTGGGCTGGCCTGCGCTGGCGTTGGGGGCTGATTCTCCCTCTTCCTCCTCAGGTGGCATTAGCTGCTGCTCCTCTTCCTCTCCGACCTCATCCACAGTAACGAAATTCATCCTGCGAAGCTCCTCCAGACCCCTGCCGTCCTCCTCCGTGCCCGGTGACCCCGCCGAGGGGAATACACCCACGGGCGACTGCACGGGACCTTTAACAGCAGAGAGAGGGGTACCGTCATGCACCTGCCATTACCACTCCTACAGCCGCCTCCAATAACACTGCCTACCGTTGGCCACACTCCACTAACTGGCCAGCTTGAGCTCTTATGCTAGGATATCATTTGCAGCATGTCACTCCCTGCTCAGCCAATCAAAATCAGGTGAAGTGCCAGCCAATGGTTATGGACAGCAATTTAAGGCCCAGGGCACCCTGCAGCCACACCTGCTTCCATAGCAACCACCCGGCTCACCTGCTGTGTCAGAGGCTGGAGGCACGACCTCCACTGAGCTCGTCTTCTTGGCCTCCTCTTCCTCCACCTCCTCATCGTCGCCCCGAGTCTCATCCAGAGTGAACAGAGCCTGAAGGGGGCAGCACAGGAGTATTAAGGTCAGGTGCTCTCAAAGTCAGGGGACACCACGACAAACATACAGCACTTCGTCTATCAGTAAGAGGTAAAACGGAGAGAGCACCAATCTGCAGACTGGCAGGATGCACCTGGCCACTGTCGCCACAGGAGAGTTACTGTAAGAGTTACCATTACTGCCACAGTACAGCGTGTCTCCCTTCACAGGAATATTCATAGAGCCGACCTGCAGTCAGTACCGTAAACCATGTTATGGCAGTTCCGGAACTCAAGAACCGGAACCGCAGAGAGAGCTTTGGCGACTGAGATTCAACTGAAAGTGTGTGAAGAGGCGCACTCGGAAGCGTCAGGTATGAACATGTGAACTGAAACAGACAGAACCGCAAGCACGGTGCCTTTCAGAAACAAAACGGGGAGGGAAAGAGAGAAAGGGTGTCAGAGAGAGAGAGAGAGAGAGAGAGAGAGAGAGAGAGAGAGAGAGAGAGAGAGACAGGCGGTGAGACGGGGTAGCTGCAGCTGACCTCGGGGTTGAAGGCGTCTCCGGACTCCTCCTCCAGATTGAAGGGGAAAGTTTCGGAGACAGGCCCCTCGCTCTCCTCCTCCTCCTCCACGATCTCGTCCAAGGTGACCAGGGCCTGCATGTCCCTGTCCGTCTGCAGGAAGGGCTCCTCGTCCCCCTCGCCCCCGACCTCGTCCACCGTCACCAGCGCCTCGGGGTCGTCCCCGACCCCGCCCAGGTCCTGCTGCATCAGCAGCTCTTCGTCCTCGTCAGGGTAGTCCTCCTCCTCCTCGCTCACCTCGTCCAGGGTGACCAGCGGGCCGGTCTTTGCCCCGGCGCCCCCCCCGGCAGCCACGCCCTGCTTCTTCTCCTGGCTGCCAGCAGCTGCAGCTTCCTGCTTTGCAGCGGGATGCTGGGAGGTTCCTGCGGGCGGCTCCGCCCCCGTGCTCCGCGGCCCGTCCGTTTGCAGTGCTGTGCTTTCTCCCGCAGTTGTCTGGACCCCCGGTTCGCCCCTCGCCCCCGCTGTAGCTGCCGCAGTGTCTGTTACCTCCCCCGCCACCTTGCCGTCTTTGTCAGAGGCCTCCGCTACCGCCTCCTGCTGGAGGTCCAAGGCATTGACGGCTTCAGTCTTTGTGTCCTCTACTCCATCCTCGTGGATTGTCCTGGAGTCCTCAGACTCCGCCTCCGCCATGTCCTCATTGGCCGCCTGTGCGCTGGCCGGCCCCGCCCTGCCTTTGCGTGCCGCGGGTCTGGGCGGTGCCTTCTTGGCCTGTTTGGCTTTGGTGGCTGGGCTTGGCTTCTTCTGCAGCCTCTGTGCTGTGGGGGCAGGCTTCTTCTGCGCCACGCCCGTGGGCGAGGGCGTGTCGCCTGCTCCCTGCGGTCGCCGGCGCTTGGCGGGGCGCTCCGGGGTGGGTGTGGCCGGCTGCTGGGGCTCGGGCGTCTCCTCCAGGGCGGGGCCGTCTGTCTCGTCTCCGACCTCGTCCACCGTCACAAACTCATCCAGGTCGAAAGGGAAGGAGTCCTCACCCATCTCTGCCAGAGCCTCGTCCTCCACCTGGGGAAACACAGTGATGCTGCTACAGCGCACAGGCCAAAAACGGCACCACACTGCACCAGAGCAACCACACACACACACACACACGCACACACACAGACACACACTCACACACACTCACACTCACACACACTCACACACACAGACACTCACACAGACACAGACACAGACACACACACAGACACAGACACAGACACACACACAGACACAGACACAGACACACACACAGACACACAGACACACACACACAGACACACACACACACAGACACACACACACACAGACACACACACACACAGACACACACACACACACACACACACACACACACACACACACCTAAACCGCAAACATTATGCCACACCTAACACAGAAACAAATGCAAAAACCAGCCTCTGCTTCAGCAGGGTTATGATGCGCACGACAGGTTTCCTTTTATTTTTTTCCCTTTCTGTGATTACTTTTCCTGACTTGCTGGGGGAGTGTGTCTCTTCTCGTGAGGCATTCTCACCATTTTGTCTTCCTTGGCTTTGGAGCTGCTCCTCGACGACCTTGAAGATCTGCTGGAGTTGTGGCTCTGGGGGGGAGAGAAGAAAGAAGGAAAGACAGTCAGATGGGATCAGGGACCCGAGCGGCAGCAGCAGCAGCAGCGGCAGCACAAGCGTCGGCTCTCACCTTGTGCCGGGCCTCCTCGGCCGCGTGGCCCCTCCCTCTGCGCGGGACGGGGCTCCCGTCGTGCCTGCTCTTCCGGGAGCCCGAGGACGAGCCCGAGGAGCCGCCGCGGTGCGTGACGGGGGGCAGCTCCTCCTCGGAGGGGGCCCTGCGGTGCCGGGAGGAGTGCAGGTCCTGGCCGCGCCGCTGCGATGAGCGCATGCGGCATTCGTGCACTGCCGCCTCCAGCGCACGCAGGATCTCCTGCGTCACCGGCGGGAAGTCCAGCGCCTTCTGCTCCGCCTCCGTCGCCGCGCCTACTTCCGGCTTCTCCAAGTCCGGTTTGGCGGGTTTCGGGCTGGCCTTAGTGGACGTGGTTTTTGGAGGGGGCTGGCTGCTCTCTGCGGGGGTGGGGACGGGGATGGGGGCGGACGGCGTGGTGGGGGTGGACGGCGTGGCGGGGGTGGCGTTGGCTGCGCTGGGACTGGTGGATTCCGGGGACTCCGCCTCCGGCTGCTGGGAGTCTCTAGGAGGGGCCGTCTCCCCGGGAGGAGCAGGAGGCGGCCCCGCGGGCTGGCTGTCCGGAGGCCCCGCAGCCTGGCTGTCCGCTTTAGCCTCCTGGCTCAATCTCTCTGCGGCCTGCGTGCTGGCTGCAGCTTCACCCTGTTTGACCTCGGTACCCTGTTCGGCCTGCTCCTCTACCGCCGCATCGCTCTGCGCCTCCGTGCCCTCGACCGGAGCAGACACGGCGACGCCGCTCTCTGCGGACGGGACATCATCCTCACCAGCGTCCGTGGGCGTCTGGTCCTCCTGGGTCTCCGGAGCAGGGGACCCCGTGGGACCCTCCGTAGCTGCCCCCTCGGCGCTGGGGGCTAGGGCCACCTCCTCGGCCGTCTCCTGGCCCTCACCAGGAGCCGCTGCCTGACCCTCGGTGGCTGGGTCATCGGGCTTCGTCACAGGCGATGAGGTGGCCGAGGCCGTCGTTGTGGTGACGGGGACAGTAGAGGGCGCCGTGGTGGCCTGTTCTGCAGGTGTGGGTGTGGCGGCCAGTTCTGCAGGTGTGGGCGTGGCAACTGGTTCTGTGGGAGTGGGCGTGGCCGCCGGTTCAGCGGGAGAGGGCGTGGCAGCAGGTGTGGCAACAGGTGTGGCAACAGCGGGCTTGTCGGTCGTCGTGGCGGTGGAGGTGGGGGTCTGGGGTTTGGGCGTTTTTGCTTTGGTAGCAGCAGCAGCAGTGGTTTTGGGGACGGTGGCTGGTGTTCTGGAGACGGCAGCAGCAGCAGTCTTGGGGGCAGCGGGGCCCTTCTTTATCGAGTCAGTCGGCTTAGCAGCTGGTTTAGTGCTGAAAGAAACAGACAGGGTCAGCCGCACGCTTTTGAGTTCATCAAACTGCACTGAGCTCAAAATTAGAAAATTTAAAGAAGGGACTCAAGTACAAAATATTACCCTTTCACTTCAGGTTTCTTTTTGACCTGTAAAAAAAAAAAAAATAAAAATAAATTTTTCAGTTCAACAGGGCTTTTGAATCGATCAGTCTCCCATGCACACTAATCTTTTGTAAAACAACCCAAATTTTCACGACTTGTGTTTATGAGCGCTGCAGGATGCAGTGAAGTAGGAAGGAACACCTGCCTCCTCGGCGCACTTTGCCGGTTTAATCAGCACGGAGAAGGTGAGGGGGTTGTTCTGGACGATGCAGGGGAACTTGAGGAAACGGCTGTGGACGGCCTTGGCGATGGCTGCTGTCTCCATCTCCAGAATGATCTTGAGTGAGGAGGAGGAGACCAAATTCAGGTTAGTGATCCAGTGCGAGAGAGGATGCCTTCAACTAGCTGCTGTGAGCGGCACTGTGGTGCAGTGGTAGTGGAGCTGGGCTCGTAACCCAAAGACTGCCAGTTAGATTCCCCACTAGGGGGCCCTGCTGCCGCACCCTTGGTCAAGGTACCTAACCCAGACCTTTTTCAGTAAATACCCAGCCGTACATATGTATGATAACGTCTAAAAATCGCAACCTGTGTAAATCACTCTGAGTAAGAGCGTCGGCTAAATGACAAAAATCTGATGTAACTTAGTGCAGTTGTAACCTATGTAAGCTGCTCTGGATGACCGCAACACCCAAATGGCAGTGACGTAATGCAACGTCATGCACCCCTCACCCTGCGGTTGAGCACCAGGGCCTGCTTGACGCTGCCGAAGCGTTTCACCAGCTCCTGGATCTCCGTGGCCGCGCTGCTCCCGCTGGGCACGTTGCTGACCACGAGGAGACGGTCGCCGAGACCCGCAGCCTCCTGCGAACGGAACCACACGCCCGGTTAGTCCCAACTGGCCTGCACACGCGCTAGGCATGCAACAGCATCACGTGTCACAGCAGGAGGGGATCTGACCTGATGACCTCAGCGGGGTTCAGGTCAGTGACAGAACACAAACACTAAATACAATATTGCCAGTTATTTTTGTTGTTTTTAACTCCCCCCCCCACACTGCCTGGTCATTTTCACACACAGCTTCAGATCCCAGGGTATCATCTGTGCAAATAAAACCTGCCAGAATATCAAACATTAGGCATTGACGGGCCTTTGATAAGTTGTTCAAATCATTTTAAAATTATAAGAAACGCCACATTTAGCACAAACAGAAACTTGAGTAAATCAGACTCTTCATTTGATAGCAAAGTACTACCATCTTGTGGTCACCGACATACATTACACTTGGTGCTTATATTTCAGCAATTTCCTTTACACCTGGCTTGTTGCTTGTGCTCTTTGAAACTTCTGCAGCCTGAAATAACTGCTCTGTGATTTACCCCCAAAGTCTTCTCTCTGGCCCAGACACCCTTCAGGAGAGCAGGGACTCTCAATCAGTCACCTAACTGGAGTGCTTTGGTCTTCCTGTATAGCACATATTGCACTGCTTCACACTATTGCAACACTTGCAGTATGTATTTTGTCCACGATCAGCCACTGTAGCAATGGGTCATATACTGACACGCTCTAACAGGTTGACTATGTCCTGCTGTTCACGTAGTCCTATGTCCTTTCCTTAGTCCCTCTGGATAGTGTCAGAGTGTCTGCCAAATGAACAAATGCAAACTGGGATTCAACACAATCCTGGGCATAATTAATGATCGTACGATTAGACGTCTGGATTGGCTTGGTTATGAACTATTACCCAGCATTTAAGAGGTTAAGGGAACAAATAACCCTGCCTGAAAGGAAACTACCCACATTCTGCTATTCGTGAATGTGAAAACCAGAAAGGGAGGAGAGTAAAGTAAAAGAAGAGAAAACGAATGCTCACCGCTGGCTTCTCGACTCCCTTCAGCACTCTGAACAGCGACTCCTGAAACGGCAGCAGGAACGATTCAAAACCATGACGTCACACTTCAGAACCTCGCTGAAGATAAAGCACGTCCGCATGAGGAGCGGACCCCGTGTGAGCTCCCCCAGGAGAACAGACAGACCCCTAACATGTGACCACACCACAGGCTGGGCGTGGCTCTCTCACCGGGTTTGCGAGGTCCAGGGGCCGGGGCATCAGCTCCACGCTCAGCTCGCTGTCCCGGACTTTTGCCGGCGTCTCCTTGTAGGCCTGCAGCATGGCCTCCAGCGCTTCGGCTTGAGGCAGCTCCACGAACGCCTGGAACCGGGGAGTTCACACGCTCAGGGGCGCAGGGAACGGACAGCGTTTGCCCCTGACAGACCGTAAGCTTTTCCTCAAGACGCTAAGCTGAGCAGCCGTTATTAGCTTAAGTTAGCGAAGGGAGAGAGACTCCCTGTGCCATCAGTAGCTGAC
Source organism: Megalops cyprinoides (assembly GCF_013368585.1). Lineage (NCBI taxonomy): Eukaryota > Metazoa > Chordata > Actinopteri > Elopiformes > Megalopidae > Megalops > Megalops cyprinoides. Next base: position 3,764,653 of record NC_050600.1, on the reverse strand, counting down.
TCCATAAAAACCTGAAAGCTAACTAGATATGCTCATACCTGTCTCTTTTCCACGGCGATGACGACCTCATTGACGAGACCAAAGGGTGTGGCCAGTTTGATGATGTCCTCCTCGGTGTAGCCGCTGTCAGGGAGCCCCGAAATCTGGACCATACCCTTCTTACACACCTCCTGGGGGGGACACACGGCAAGGGTGAGGGCAAGTCAACAATCCAACAGCCTCATTACTGAACTCCACATCATACTTTACATTTAGTTTTGAATTAAATGCCACATATAAAGTCAAGTAATAAAACATAAATAAAAATCTTTATTGCAAAAACATACCTTCTTCACCACCTTCTTCACAACACTGCTTTCTGTGCAGTAAAAGAAAGCAATGCACAATTAATAAGACATTTTACAAGCTCTCAGTGAAATAACAATTAGGTACACCTTCCATTTTGAGTCAATATCCCTCAAGCTGAGTCAAAAGAGCTGGGAGCAAGAGTCGGTGTCAAAACATCCTATTTCTCCAGCATTCCTATAGCCAAAATGAAATCTGCCCTTTGCAGCTAGCATTTTACCTAAAGACTCAGATGAACAGGAGCCAGCTGTCTGGTGTCTCATAGCTAATGTGAGGTAGTTAGCCAGCAATCCAAGGTATTCCACTAAATACAGTTATTTTTAAATTGAAGGGGCAACATAACTAGCACCTTCTGGCCCCCCTGCCCTCCTCTGATGCTGGCAGGCATTGGTAAGTGTCCACCACTGATTCACTCACTCTGAGCCACCTGTAGCTTAAAGTTAGACCTTTAGCTACTGATAGGAGAGTGCGGCTTCATGAACACCAAAACGGGTGGGACAATCATGAGCTATCGGTGACTAATCTGAACCAATCATACAGTTTCACCATGGAGAGCGCTGTCTTTTGACTGGCTCATGAATATGGTTCTACTGGGTTCATGAAGGCTGACTCTGCCATCAGCAGCTGCAGTTGCATATCACCACCAGCAGGGGGCAGCCAGGCTTTACTGCTGCAGGGTGAGTGCTCAGCGGATGTGACGGCAGAGCAGTGGTATATTTCTGCCCGTCATGTTGATTTGAGCACACACACATGGACGCCTTCATCTCGGCGACGCAAGCATTGTTGAAACCACAAGAAACAAAGCAAAACCATGTGGACTTAAAGGGGAGCATCTTACCTGTCTTCTTGGCAGAAACTTTTCCCTTAGTGGTCATAGCAGCCTTGGCTGTGGGCACCTCCTTCCTGTGATGGTATGAGAGAAAATGGAGCAGGTGTCAACTAAATCCTTTGCTATTAACTAGTAGCTCAAGAATATCAAGCAGGAACGCAACATGGTCGCTGTCTCTTTTTACAATGCAAGCTGGGAAGTGGGGCCTTACTTTTTCACAACGACAGGCTTCTTATGGTCCTTCGCTGCATCCTGTATACCGGAAAAAAAAAGACAGGAGTGAGGAATGAAAGGGTTACGCACAGAAATCTGACACACAGATGCACTGAGGGTGTGTGTGGGGGGGGGGGGGGGTTCAGGTGGATACTGGGATCCTGTAAACCGCCCTGAGGGCGTATGGGACGAGTCGAGGTGGATGCTGAACGTACCTTCTCCATGCAGATGGTAATGACTTTGCCTCGTATCGTCAGGTTCTTGCATTCGGCAAGGGCTTTGGCGTCCTCCTCCCTCTCCATACACACTGAGGCCTGAGAAAGAGAAACACACACGTGTGTGTATGCATACACACAGGGCCATGTCACAGAAACATCCTGCCCTCACTAAACTCTCAGGTAAGGCATGAGTGTGTGAAGATACCCGAGAGGACAGAAACATGCAGAATTCTACCTTTCAATCAGCTTTTATAACAGAGTGAGAACCAGTGTTATAATCAGGGCGGAACAAGAACAGAAAATATGATGACTTTTCAACCTGGGTTATGTGGTCACTGAACAGACTCCAGATCCCACATACCAAGGGAGAAAAAGTATTGCATAAACATTTTCCACCCAATGATGATAACCTACATAACAACAAATGTACAAGCAATAAAGCATTCATCTATATTTAACAAGTGCACAGAGTAATGCGATATGGAAAGCAAGTTAAAAATACCCACGGCATTCACGCTCGTACTGAACTCGGCACTGTAGCGCAGAGAGCGCACGGCACTACAGACGGAGCGGCCGGCGGTCTTTACCTCCTCGATAGCCTTTAGGAGGATGGCGTTGTTGATCTTGCCGTAGGTCTGCACGGCGTTCACCAGCTCCTGGTGCGAGGTGCTGAACGGCACTCCTTTGAGACGCAGCAGACAGGCGGTGCCTGGAGCCGCCTTCTTCTTCACTTTGACATTCTGCAGAGAGGGAGAGCGGAGGGGCACATGTGCCAGTTAGCCAGCGTTCTCCACAGCAACCCCACACACAGCAACCAGGAAACACCCAGCTTAACACAGAGCAACTGATTACATCAACATGTGGAACTTACAGCACCAGTCAAAGGTTTTGAGACACCTACTCATAGAAGAGTTTCTTTATTTGTAGTATTTTCCACATTTCAGAATAATATTACAGACATCAATTATAAAATAACACAAATGAAGTCATGCAATGACTGAAAAAAGTGTTTAACAAATCAAAACTCTTATATTTCAAATTCTTCACAATAGAGAAAAGTTTTTTTAATACAAATTTTCATTTTTGGAGAAAAGGTCACACAGACAAATATAAACAGTGAAGCTGATGAAACAAATTTCAAGCATTTAAACATACGTTTTTAGATCAGGATGTCTTTGAATACATTTCCCATTATCTTATTCAGCTAACTCGTACTGTACATTCATAAACATCCAGCCTGTACTTCTAGTTAAGGAATTATTGCACAACATACACAAAAAAGTTACACGGACACACACTGACGGAAACAAGCCACCTAGAACCTAACCAACTCATCATCCCTATCATCATGATCACTCTGATCAAAAGCAAAACACTCTGGCTTTCATTCAACAGCAAACCAACGAGCGACCCGCCGGGACAGACCTTGGAGGACGAGCTGGGCTTGGCGGGGCCGGATTTGGGCGTGGATGGTTTAGGAGGCTCGCCCTTCTTGGAGGGCGGGGGCGAGGAGGAGTGCTTTTTGGCACCACTCTTGGCGGAGGAAGAGGACGAGGCCCCCTTCTTCTTGGCCAGTTCTGCCATGAGCGCCGGAGCCAGGGACTCCATCACGGCCTCCAGGGTGGTGCTGTCAGTCACAGACAACCCTGCAAGGCACACGTCAGTCACAGACAACCCCGCAAGGCACACGGCAGTCACAGACAACCCCGCAAGGCACACGGCAGTCACAGACAACCCCGCAAGCGAGGTTCTGAGGGGCCTCTTAAGTGCAACAGCATTACATTACATTACATTAGTGGCATTTAGCAGACGTTCTTACGCAGACTGACTTACAATGGTTAGTTTTACTGAAGCAATTGTGGGTTAAGTACCTTGCCCAAAGGTACAGCAGCTTTGCCCTAGCGGTTATGAGCCCTGCTCCTTAACCACTACTGCTACACTAGAGCTATAATAAAAACATCATAAATACTGCATTTATGTAGTGCTTTTCTTTAATTACAGAAAGTGGACAGAGGTATGCTACATGAATGAAAGAGCTATGTAAACACAAGGACCCACAGGAGACAGTGAAAGAGCCAATGAGCGGCTGCAGAGAGCCCTGCAGAGGCAGGCAGGTGAGCCTGCCCTAGGTGTGTGTGCTTACCTGAGGACTCGATGAGCTTCTTGGCGAGCCTCTCACTGCTGGAGGAGCGGTGCTGGCGGCGGGGGCTCAGCCGGCGGGAGGGGCGGGGCGGGGAGCGCCGGGTGTAGCTGCGGGACCGTGAGCGGGAGCGGCGGGGGGGCGGGGTCCGGGACCGGCGCCGGGGCAGCGGCGGGTTGGGCCGGGACGGGCGCCGCGGCGAGCGGGACCGGGACCGGCTCCGGGACCGCCGGTACCTGCGGGGGCTGCGGGAGCGAGGCCGGCGACCCCGCGACCCCGAGCGGCCATGGTAACGCCACGGGCTGGGCGAGCGGGACCACGACTGTGAGCGGGACGGGGAGCGGGTGCGCCGCTTCGGGCTGTGGCGGTCCAGAGACGGCTTCCTCTCATTCCTGCGGGGGGGGGGAGAGCGGCACGGGGGGGTCAGGAAGACAAAGCGGCGACACCCCAAGACCCAAAGCCGCCCTCACATCCACTTCCAACTCAACACTCACCTGGACACGGCGACACTCTCCACATTCCAGTCAGGGTACCTGCAGAACAAAAAGGAGCCAAGATCAGCCTCCATTTTACCTACCTTCCTTTTAACATTAAACCCCCACTCAAGTGGCCTGAGGCCCAAATGCACTGAGCGCACCAGAGCTCAGCTACTGCCCCCGTCAGCACATTCTGCATGCTCTGGTTTCTCTCTCAGTACCTCACATGCCCACTGCTAGGTCTTTGTATTCCCACTCCCTGCCAGGGACCCCTCTCGTTCCCATGCTAACTGTAACAGCACTGGTAGACTCACTGTTTGCGAAGCCGCCGGCAGCTCTCGATGTGGAGGTTGGTGTTCTGATGCTCGATCCAGTCCTGCCAATCAAACAGACACAGACGCGGACACGCGTGGTTACTCCCGTGTGCTCCGAGCTCCCGGAACACGAGCTGCTTGCCACAACATGTTACTCTGCATGAAAGAAACTTCTGGATCCCTTGCACAAATATCTATTCCTTTTTTAAACAAATGAAACGTGCTTAACTAATCAGTTCTTTGCAGAACCAAAACAAATTCATACATGCAATGAAGGACAGCTGAATTTGACATTCAATCTAAAAAAAATTAAATTGGGGGTTGCCTACTAGAACCCTGAAGAACTTAACACTGATGTTCAACTGTCCAGGAGCAGGGGGTGAAGGGTACAAGCACTGAAAAAAGAAATATCGTAGAATATTGGGTACTGCGACCTGTACAGCAAAGCCAAGCGGTTACATCCTTTCCATCTTCATTCTGTAGATGGCTAAAATACAGCTAAATTAAAGGGGAAAAAAGCATTTCTGGAACTGGAGCACAAAACCAACTGACGTTATTAACAGAGGACACAGATTAACGCCTCACGATCTTCACAAACACGTGAAAACTTCACAAGCGACTATCTGAGAGCCAAAGAGCAAAAAAAGGATGAGGCGTTCTCCATCCTCCAAGCGCATCTTCTCAGCTTCTGGACAGGAGTCCTAGCGCTCCAGGTAGCTTCTGTGCACAGCTGTGGGAGGGGGCAGATCTCTGACTGAAGCCCCCCCCCACAGAGGGTAGCCTTCACACACATGTGGGCCTGCCTCGGGTTTAATTTAGGAGGTCTTACTGAAACACACCCACAACGCAACGCTGATAACTCAGCGGCTTTCTGTTTTTTTTGCGGGTGTGTTTTCAAAGCCCAACAGAAATCAGACACAAAGTCTTCATCCTGCTCTTCATCCTCCCGTTCTGAATCTTCAGGGTCTCTTCACTGACAGGAACTGTTATAGCTTTTCTCCTCCCTCTTAAAAAAAAAAAAAAAACTGAACCCTTTTTTTCCTGAATATTTGGAGAGTCATCACTGATATGGTCAGGGAGTCCCTGTTCGTGCGTCAATCATTGTTAGCCAGTCTTCAAAAACTTCAAAAGCAACTAGACTCGGATGTCTTTCTATCATCGGATGTCCTTATATATAAATGATATAAAATGAGACAAATTCCACAGTGTGGAATTTACAGCACTTATGAGTTCATATAAAATGTGCAAATGTTTCACAGGTGGGAAAAGTTTTATTTCAGTTTTAGTTGCTGAATTATAAGACATACATTAGAATCACAGAGGCCACCTAATTAGCCAAGCTCAATAACTGAAACCACTGAACCAGTGTCTGGTAACTCATTCGAGGTCAGACTGCTCAGTCGAAAGCACCACAACGTAACATTTAAACAGACTTTTTCCATCAAATGACCAGCTTTCCTCTATTACTTTATTTTTATTCCTCCAGGTATTTCATAACCTTTTTTCGCTAATTACAGTTAAAACCCATCATCAGGCATATGATATATTTATATATAAACTAAACAGGAGGAAGGACAGTTTTAAAAGGCTAAGCAGCAGGGATGTGACATGAGACACTGGAAAGCCGATACTCACCTGGATCTGGACACATTCTACGTTACACAGAGAACAGGTATGGGGAAAGATTCTCGGGGACGCAGCAGAGTAATCGTTCATCATGGTCGGCGTAGGCAGCCTCTTCGACGTCGCCGAGTTGCTCGGGGGGAAGGAAGGGGACCATGCGGACTTCGGGAGCGGGTAGCCGGGCTTCGGACCGCCGCCGCTGTCGGTCAGGTTCACCAGGTTGGTTCTGACGTGGTGCGGTGCGGGCGGCAGGGCGGGGGACCTGCCGGGACCGGGCAGGGGCTTGGGCCCGGGGTCTCTGCTGGGCGCGGTCTTGGCGGTCTTGTCCTCCATCCCGGACGGGTGCTTCCTCAGCTCCATCGGCGCTTTCTTTGCAGGCGGGATGCCACCGGACTGCAGCCGTTTGGCATCCGCAGAGGCGAAGGCGGGGCCGCCCACCGCCCCGTCCCGCGCGTACTTCAGCGGCTCCGCGGGTAGCTGCTCCCGCTTGAAGCTGTCCGGGCTGTCCTCGGAGTAGCCGAATTTGCTCGAGTGCCCGTAGTCAATGACCTTGCTGGGCCGCGGCTCCCCCGGTGACGCCCTGGGGGGCTCCATCTCCGACAGTGTCCTCTTGGACTCCTTCCGCACTCGGATGTCCCGCAAAATGAAGGGCAGGTTGTCCGGGGTGAGCTGCTCGTCCGGGTAGTGGCTTAGGAGCTCCAGGTCCTCGTTGGAAAGTCCGAAGCTGGCCAGGATGCTGCTGGCGCTCTCCGACGTGTAGCGGGACGGCCGTCGGTCGCCGGCGGCGACGGGCAGGGGGGGAGGAGGCTGGGACTCCCCGCCGCCTCTCGCTACCCCGGCGGGACTCCCGAACCCAGAGGGCTGGAACATCTGGGCGGGAGGGGATGGCTGGGCCATCACCTGCGAGGCGAACAGCTTGTTGGGGGTCTGGTAGCCAGACCAGTCCACAGCGGATTGGTCGTCGGGTCTGCCGGGGACCCTCTGCGGGGGGAAGCCGCCCCCCTGCGACAGGCCCTCGTCCCTGGCCTCCTTCCTCAGCCGCGGGTCGGCCAGCTTCTGCTGGTGCATCATCTGGTTGAGCATGCGCACCTCCTCGCGCGCGCCGCGGATGTGCATGTCTATGGTGGACTCCACATCCTGGGGCAGTGGTGCCGGCCGCTGAGGCAGCTGGAACCCCATCTGCTGGGGCATCATCTGCGACATCACCCGGGCCGCCCCCATGTCCAGAACCGGCTGCGCGCTCATGCCGTACTGGCCAGACACCACGGGCCGCTGGCTGGAGAAGGGCGGCGCCCCCCGGGGGTTGTACAAGGGGTGGGACATAGTGACCTTGAGCAAGTTCAGCAAGGACAACGCCGGCGCGGCGTGGTTGCCGGTGGCGATGGCACTCAGCTGGTGTAGGGCCAACTGCGTCTTAATCTGGGCCAGCTGCAAAGGGCCAAAAAGCAGAGGGCTCCCAAAGTTGCCAAAGTTCAAGGAATTTGCAACAGGCACACAACTTTCCAAGAACAACGAAAGGCTGAAAAGTTAAAAAACACAGACAGGATTATTGACTCTCAGGGCCACATCCTCCGATCCAAGTTACCAAGGCAAGTAGATCTGAATTTTCCCCCTCTCTCTTTCTCACACACACACACTCCCGATTTCAAAGCCAGGCTTCAGTGGCAGCTTGCATTTCCTGCTTTTTTTGTGTTTTGTTTTCTTTCTCACTGAGGGGAGAACAGCAAGCAGAAAACACAGGACAGACAGTAAAAAAAAAAAAAAGGTGTCATCATGGTTTAGGAAAGAAAAAGAATCTTACAAAATCCATGCATGACTTTTAGTGAAATCTGCAGGTTGGAAAACAAGGCAATTTGAAAAAGCATTAATGGGGAAAGGACAGTTCCCTTCCGATGCTGTCCTTTTCCTCTTCCCTGGGAGAGAAAATGACCAGAAAATCCTCTGACCAACTTTCACCTTAAAAAAGTTTATTCTGAATAACCTTAATACTAACCTTGCTGCTCATTATCCCTGTGTGTGGTTTAACTAATTGTCTTGGACCCAATGTGTATGCAAGACACAGGTTTCATATGTCTGTATGCAAGACTGATTTAAGATTAACTCCCACTGGCATAAACCTACGGACTTTCAAGGTCACCTGATTTAACAAGAAACCAGCAACCCTGCAAGTTCTGCCCTTTTCCACTGTTGACCTGTAGCCACACTCACTGGCCCAGGTGCTGTTCGAGTTTTCCACATTTTGGTCGACATGAGTGCGCAGTTCTGGCCCCCGTAACGTTTCCTGGCTACAAACTGGCCAGAGACAAGGTTACGGAATTGCTCAATGACATTCAATGACAATCAAGGTCCAAAACTGTCAGGATGAACTAAACATTTCATGGGACTTTGGTCCATGTTTTGTCAGGTGCAGCCTGTAAAAAACTGCACATACAAACTGCCAAATGTACTATCAAACATTTATTTTTGTCCTATCTAACAATACATGTTTTTAATTATGGTATAAAGAGGTTTTGTGCTGGGTGGAGCTACCATATTCAGTCAAGACTTCCCTGAACCAGTCAAAAGGTGTTATCCAGAGAAAAACACTATGACTGGTTCAAATAAGTGAACCACTACGAGCTCCACCCACTTCAGGGTTACTGACGCCCTAAATAATGTGTGGGACAGCTACAGCTATTGGTACCGTCTTATATTTATCTAAGGAAACAACGACAGATGGAGATTGATAATCCTTGTCACGGTGCAGTAGATTAACACAAAATTCACATAACAATAGTGATTTTGTCCTTTAACTAGTTCTCCAGCTCAACAAAAGCCCGAGACCGGAATATGCATTTTAGCTATTTGGTTCTCCTGATTCGGTGTCTCCAACAGCGTCTCTTTGTCCTATAGTCAACTCAACACAAAACCCTGCAGTGCATTCTGGGAAATGAAATGGAAAACACAGAGTGAGCCAGTACCAGCAACACACCAGCTGAGCTCAGCATGGGACAACCAGTGGAAAAGGGGCATTACATTCACCGAATGAAAAATCCACATTTATTATACGGGTTTCCATCTGTAGTATCGCATACGTATTACAATCACACAAGCGGCAAGTACAAGACCTTGATTATGTGCATGTTAAACCACACTGGTTTGAGTTGACCCCACCCTCCTTCATTTTAATAATGTGTGTGCTACAGAGGAGCATTTGAATGGAGAGCACTTAATGTTTAAAATTAGTCAAACCAACGATTAATAGTGATAATCAGAGTTACTCATTTATCCTTCATCCCACTTACAAAGGGTGACAGCATACTGCTCCTTCTCCTGTTCTCAGTCATACCACCCCGATATTAAACAAACTGCAATTCTGGTAAAAGGTGAATTAAGCTTACAAATTAACTGCTAGTCTCACAAGTGTCATTACACATAGGAAAGGAATGTCACTGTTTTAGTCCATTAATTTAGGTAAAACAAACTGACAGAGGCTAGAATTTTTTTTTGTTATTACTTAAAATGCTAATTATATCATATAACCCATCTTATACCCAGCCACCAACACCAGAGAAGCAAAGCATTCAGATTTTAGCAACTGCACATTAAGAGAAAATCCAAGCATTACTGTGTGCGAAAAGTGCCCGGGGCAACATTCAAACAATTCATTTCCACAGACACAGACTGTGTTCAGCGGTTGCCAGGAAATACAACACCTGACAGTGTTACCTGCAAGTAGAGGAGCAAGCACACGCATCCCTTATTCATATGGATTGGGGGGGGGGGCTGTGTCGTTAGGTAACCGGAGTGATGGACACAAACGAACTGACTGTAGCTCATTTGCAATTCAGTTTGAAAGCTGATTAAACCAAACAAAAGATCCACCTACAGAGTGAAAAAGCAGGCTGAATCACAGCAGAATCAACACAGCGCTGAGCAACAAGCCCAAAAAGCGGCGCATTTGGAATCATCCGATTTGCATGCGAATAACGCATTCAGTCCCATTCCCGAAGAAAACGGAGCAGGTGAACGTTTGAGCTTGTGTTTAATGAAACTTACACACACCCAAACACACGGCTCGCCATATAACCAAAGTAAAAAAAAATTTGATTTTTTTTTTTATTTTAATTTAATGCTATTATTCATCCACTAATTGAACATTTTATACCGTTCCAGTCTCGATTCTCTGTACTTGTGACGCAAATAAAGGCAGTAAAATGACTTTGCACATTATTTGGTTTCAATATTCTATTGCTTTTGAGTTATAAATATTTTTAAGTTATCATTGGTAAAAAAAAAAAAAAAAACATACAAATGCACATTGAAAACCTACTGTAATATGTATGAACTTCACACTCACATGTTTTGGTTACAGGAGTAAAGGTTAGGACCGTGATGTTCTTACAGCCATCTCTTTCTACCGTAAGCGCAGTGGATGTCCTGGATAGACACTTCCGTTTCCGCACTTCGGGAGCAAATTCGGGATATGAATAAAGGAATGACGATGAATACAACACATCATAAGTCCAAGGAAAAAAATGATCGTATTTAAACAAACTGTTGAGATCTGACGTGAATTAATGGGAGACGAGGATGCTGCATTTTCGACTCCTAAATGTTTCCGTTCCGTTTTGAGATCGTCTACCCTGACGTCAAAACACCAATGAGCTTCCCCTTCATCCAAGCTGGATTCAGCAGCTTCCTAACAGAGCGTTATCATCTCCTTGCAAAACCCACCCCAAAACTGTCCGATTAAGTTACACTGGCCTTCACCGCCACATGTTCGTGCCCGTTTCCTAGAGAGGAAAGTATTGCCACGTTTCTACACGGACACACGCGGCTATAGGGCCTTAATATAAATATTTAATCAGAGAGCTGAGGCTTAACATTAACCACTAGCTAACAGTCAATGCGTGATCAGCGCAGTTAACCATCCCATATAGCAAAATCAGGCCGTCAGTTCTTTGATACGCTTGCTTACAACGCACAAATACTTACGTAGCGCTACATAGAAAAATGGAGCTTTTTTGCAAAAACAGAATGAGGTTTATAAATATCACTGGTCAGCAAACGACCTAATTCTGTCAAGCGGCTGAATGCATGTGACAAAGCTTTGACTGCGCGTTTAACACCGCGTCTTTCGAACGCTTTTCTGTTGCGACAATCGGGAATGGTTACAAAGCACATACCTCCAAGGAAACGCGACATTGAAAAGAAAATGCCGTCCAGATGGGTTTACCCGAATGAATTAATAACGTCGTGTTTTCCAGTTAAAATACAGCTCTAACGATTGGTTATTACACACAGTAGCACGAAAACTAAACAAATAATGCAGATTTACAAAAAGGCCCGTCGCTGCAAAGAGGGGAACTCGGTCCACGACCCAGGTGGCGCGTGTCCTCATTTGACATTGCGAGCGCGAGGCACGAAGCCCCCCTGACGTCACTGCATTGTCCTCGTCTTACCGCTCCGAGTGTTCGGCACTTGTATCATGCCACCGGACGCGGTGCAGCTTGCTGTCGTATCATGACTACTCTCTGCATGGGGATTCGGATTAAGATAATGGCCTCGTTGTTATTTATTTAGAAAGGTTTGCCTCTCTGCAAAATCCCCGGCTCGCGATAGGCAGCGCGAGCCGCCTGTCATCGCTACCGCACTGTTGGCCAACGCTATTAATCTCCATCTCGTGACGCTCGACAGACGTTGGGTGAAAGATGGCGAGCTTTAAAATAAGCGACCGTGGTCTCCGAAAACCATCACAGGATTGTGCCGGTTAACGCAAACTTTATCAGGCCTCCCGTTTCGCCCACCCGGCTGTCTGAAACGCTTTCGCTTTCCTGCTCTCGCGCTGCCGCGTCGGCCATCTTGGTTTCCCCCTTGCTTTGGTATTACCGCCACGGATGGGGTGTTGCTGCAGCATACGAGTACAAAATGCAGCTAGACAGCGGTTTTGACTCTCTGGCAACTAGCAGACATTATAAACCAATAAAAATGTGCCCTTGCAACATAAACTATGCACCCTACCTTAAAGTGTAAACGGTTTATTCCATTGTGGGATGTCTCAGAGGATCCAGGGATGGCTTCTGTTAAGATGAGACATTCGACTGAAACTACCAGACTCCGCCCACATTGTTGTTGTCTCTTATGGCGAGCGGGTTGGGCCAAAACTGTTCAGAACACGCGAAGCCAATTCAAAGTTACTAGACTCGCAGAAGTGGATCAATTCCAAGGCCGGTCACTGCTACTTAGTACGTGTCCAGCTGTATGTATGGATAACAAGAGTATCTGTTATCCCTGACAATAATGTAATGAATGAATTGTGAATATTGGAAACAAATCTATTACACCAAATCTCAGAACTGGAGCAATAACAACGCCTCTTCAAACATAAAAATGTAGTAACAAGATCAGACATACCTTGTCATTTTAGTTATAGCCCAGAATGTAGCTGAGTCAATGCCAAGCCTGATCTCGAACACTGTAAGAGGTCTATGTACCCACCACAAATCTTGGTAAGTGGCTTCATGCATTAATAACTCTCTGTAAGCAAATACTTCACGGTGTTAGCCCCAACTTTACTTTATTATAAGAAATTCAATTGATTTCTACCTATTGTTCTGTTGACAGAACTCCTGTTGAATTAGCATCTGTAGTCCACGCCATCAACCATTTCAAATATACAAGCTTCAATAAAATCCACCTATGCAGTCTCAATTCTTTCTGAGACGAAAAAGATTAATGGCCTGACGTCTTTCTTCATAAGTTACATGCCTACACCTTCCACCACCCCTGTTTGCCGCGAGTTTCCAAATGTGTAAAATCTGGTACCCAGAGCTGGGCACAGTGCTCGACACAGTGCATCTAACATAGTCTGGTATTTTACTGCATACTCCTGTTTTGGGGCGTCTTATTGCTTCGACAAACGTTGGGTTAAAGATGGCGAGCTTTAAAATAAGCGACCGTGGTCTCCGAAAACCATCACAGGATTGTGCCGGTTAACGCAAACTTTATCAGGCCTCCCGTTTCGCCCACCCGGCTGTCTGAAACGCTTTCGCTTTCCTGCTCTCGCGCTGCCGCGTCGGCCATCTTGGTTTCCCCCTTGCTTTGGTATTACCGCCACGGATGGGGTGTTGCTGCAGCATACGAGTACAAAATGCAGCTAGACAGCGGTTTTGACTCTCTGGCAACTAGCAGACATTATAAACCAATAAAAATGTGCCCTTGCAACATAAACTATGCACCCTACCTTAAAGTGTAAACGGTTTATTCCATTGTGGGATGTCTCAGAGGATCCAGGGATGGCTTCTGTTAAGATGAGACATTCGACTGAAACTACCAGACTCCGCCCACATTGTTGTTGTCTCTTATGGCGAGCGGGTTGGGCCAAAACTGTTCAGAACACGCGAAGCCAATTCAAAGTTACTAGACTCGCAGAAGTGGATCAATTCCAAGGCCGGTCACTGCTACTTAGTACGTGTCCAGCTGTATGTATGGATAACAAGAGTATCTGTTATCCCTGACAATAATGTAATGAATGAATTGTGAATATTGGAAACAAATCTATTACACCAAATCTCAGAACTGGAGCAATAACAACGCCTCTTCAAACATAAAAATGTAGTAACAAGATCAGACATACCTTGTCATTTTAGTTATAGCCCAGAATGTAGCTGAGTCAATGCCAAGCCTGATCTCGAACACTGTAAGAGGTCTATGTACCCACCACAAATCTTGGTAAGTGGCTTCATGCATTAATAACTCTCTGTAAGCAAATACTTCACGGTGTTAGCCCCAACTTTACTTTATTATAAGAAATTCAATTGATTTCTACCTATTGTTCTGTTGACAGAACTCCTGTTGAATTAGCATCTGTAGTCCACGCCATCAACCATTTCAAATATACAAGCTTCAATAAAATCCACCTATGCAGTCTCAATTCTTTCTGAGACGAAAAAGATTAATGGCCTGACGTCTTTCTTCATAAGTTACATGCCTACACCTTCCACCACCCCTGTTTGCCGCGAGTTTCCAAATGTGTAAAATCTGGTACCCAGAGCTGGGCACAGTGCTCGACACAGTGCATCTAACATAGTCTGGTATTTTACTGCATACTCCTGTTTTGGGGCGTCTTATTGCTTCGACAAACGTTGGGTTAAAGATGGCGAGCTTTAAAATAAGCGACCGTGGTCTCCGAAAACCATCACAGGATTGTGCCGGTTAACGCAAACTTTATCAGGCCTCCCGTTTCGCCCACCCGGCTGTCTGAAACGCTTTCGCTTTCCTGCTCTCGAGCTGCCGCGTCGGCCATCTTGGTTTCCCCCTTGCTTTGGTATTACCGCCACGGATGGGGTGTTGCTGCAGCATACGAGTACAAAATGCAGCTAGACAGCGGTTTTGACTCTCTGGCAACTAGCAGACATTATAAACCAATAAAAATGTGCCCTTGCAACATAAACTATGCACCCTACCTTAAAGTGTAAACGGTTTATTTCATCATTGGATTTCTCAGAGGATCCAGGGATGGCTTCTGTTAAGATGAGACATTTGACTGAAGCTGCCAAACTCCGCCCACATTGTTGTTGTCTCTTATGGCGAGCGGTTTGGGCCAAAACTGTTCAGAACACGCGAAGCCAATTCAAAGTTACTAGACTCGCAGAAGTGGACCAGTTCGAAGCCCGGTCACTACTATTTTGTACGCGTCTGAGCCCGAAAACTGCGTTTATAAATGATTGCTATTGCGAGGCTGAAATGGATGAAAGGGCACGACAATGATTGTGGTTGGCTATCGCTGCCACTGCAATTGGATATGCAACTTTTCAGACATGTGTTTATGTAGACTATGCTGTTTATATTGGAGGAATTTATTCATGAACGCCATAGATGTTCCTAAATGGATTCATTTATGTACCCTATTCTGATTAAAGTCTTTATCGGCAATTATACTTTTATAAAAAATTTATGCTGCCTGCTTGTGTATTGGAATAAACAATAGATAATAATAATCACATAAATTCATTGCACACAAATTTAAGACAACATCAGTCTCGCTTGTTTGGTGCTAATTGATAAGCATTTGCTAACGAAAAAGGAAATGCTCTCAAAATAATGTCAATAATAATTCCGGACGCCTGGACGGCGTATAGCATGCAAATATCTGCATTCTTCCTGTTTAGTCTATAACAGGGACGTGAGATACGCTTGGCAAGAACTGCTGAGAGCAAATGTTGCTGAAATGCATGTATTGATTTTAAAACTTCATTCAAACCGCAGTATTTGTAGCGATTGTGTATTGCACGTGTCTTACCAGGAGGTGGCAATGTTTCCCACCTCCTGAAATCTAACATGAGCCACTCAACGCCGTACGTGCGGGAAGGACGATCAGTTCGGAAACTCATTTTAAATTCTGGATGCGACTGAAAGCTATGATTGCAGAAATGCCTCTCAGCTGCACAAGAATTTCTGTATTCAGTAGAAGTATTTGATTTTACTACAGTGTAGTAAAACTACAATTATATTAATAATGAATCTATGTGTTTTGTACCTGAATGGGTGGTAGTGTAGCATGGTAGTAAACAGCAGGGCTTGTAACCTAAAGGTTGCTGGTTTGATTCCCCGCTGGGGGACTGCTGCTGTATCCTTGGGCAAGGTACTTAACCCACAGTTGTTTCAGTAAATATCCAGCTGTATGTATGGCCAACAGAGTATCTGCTAAATGATAATAATGTAATGAATGAATTGTGTATATTGGAAACTAATCTGTATTACACCAAATCTCAGAACTGGACTAATAACAATGCTTCAAACACTGTAAGGGGTCTCTGTACCCACCACAAATATTGGTAAGTGGCTTCATGCATTAATAACTCCCTGTGTAAGCAAATACTTCATGGTGTTAGCCCCAAAATTTACTTTATTATAAGAAATTCAGTTGATTTCCACCTATTGTTCTGTGGACAGAACTCCTGTTGAATTAGCATCTGTAGTCCACGCCATCAACCTTTTCAAATATACGAGCCTCAATAAAATCCACTCATGCAGTTTCCATTCTTCCTAAGACTAAAAAGATTAATGGCCCAAAGTATTTCTTCATAAGTTACATATCTGTACCTTCAACCACCCCTGTTTGCAATTCCTGAACACATTACTCTACACATGATCTGACAAAGTCTGGCATTTTACTACATACTCTAAGTTAATACATCCCCACAAAATAACGCTCTTGCTGAGAATGAAGGTGTTTAAGACATTTTCTCAGTTCAGTTTCAGTTTCTGTTTTTGCTTAATCCAGCCTCACTTTCTTTCATTTCATTTCCCTGCTTTCAAAAAAACTCCTCCCACTCTCAGCTTTGTCCTCACAAGCGGAAGGGGGGGGGGGGGCAAACACAGGTGCTGAAGGAACGGGGGCTAAAACGGATGAGTGCAGCAGTGAATGGGGGTGATAGTTGGGGGGGGGTCAATGAGTCAGGGGACTCGTTAGAGGTTTGGATTAGAGGCTTGTGATGAGCAGCAAGGCCTTCTCAGAATCTCAATCATGCTGCACTCTCTCCAAGTCCAGATCCACAAGGGAACTGGCCGTTTCATGAGCTATGGCAGCCAGACCTGAAGCACCCCTCACCCCTCCTCCCGCGAGCCCCTCGGAGCTCTGACTGTGGCTTCCACAGACGGAACACAGCTATGTGATGGGCAATGCTGACATTTTTTGTTTTTTTTAAGATCGTCGTTTAGCCCCTAAGCTCGTTCTATCATATCACTTACACAGCTATCAGTCTAATTAAAACAAGGTGGCCAGCCGTGGAAAAGTGCAATTCCTTTTTCCTTCTGTTTCACCTGTCAGGTCCCTCTGTTTGTCTTTATGTTCTAATTTACACTTATCAAACATCACGTTTCTTTGGAAGGAAGGAAGGAAGGAAGGGGAGTCACTTTATCAGGTAAGATCTGTAATCTCATGTAAAACCAAAAATGAAGAAATTCTCTAGAGCGGGGATGATGATGGTGGGCCAAAAACAAAAACAAACAAAAACACCCTGTGAAAACCACATGCGTTATGTTACAAAAAGCACTGATAATCACTGTCCTTAACTGACACCAGAGCACTAACAACTGCAGGCGTTGCCTCCATTTGAAACTGGAACATAACCACATTGTGAGCAGAAAGAGGGACCATGTCTATGTGAACGAGATCCAAGAGGAGGGAGGATAATTGCCCCGCACTCCACCCTCTCAAAAGTGGGTTCTCATCCCAAACCTGATTGGGCCTAAACGTAACATTGCTGCTTTTCTGTGGTCCAGTCTAGGACTCAGATTCTGCTGTTGATCTTTCATCACAAGCCTTACAAGCCTAAACAAATGTAGGCCACAGCTCATGTATGGTTTCTGATACTTCAGTCAGATGAAGTAGAGGGACAGTAGTGTGGTGCAGTGGTAAGGAGCAGGGCTGGTACCCCTGATTCCCCACTGGGGTATGCCAGTTGTTTCCTTGCACAGGGTACTTAACCCACAAATACCTCAATAAATATTCAGCTGTGTAAATGGCTAACATGTAAGACTTGTAATCTATGTTAGTCGCTCTGGATAAGTGTCTGCTAAGCAACTAGATGCACATGTAAATGTGGATATATGTTGGGATGTAGACTGTGCCTGTTGCGTGTTGCCAAGCATTCATGTTTTGGAGTAGCATGTGTGTATATATGTGTGTATGTGTGTGTGTGTGTGTGTCGGGGGGGTGGGGGTGGCTGAAATTTATTCAGCAGTTTGTCTGTGGGTGTCTTGACCTTGCTCCCCACCCACGGGTTTGTGTGTAAACTGAGACTCATGTGAGTGAATGTGCTGAAGTTTACAGTCACTGGTGGTCCGTGTCATCCAATCTCCATCACGCGGCCTGGGGGTGGGGGTGGGGGTGGGGGGGGCCCAAAGGTCACTTTCGCTGAAGCTGAAACCAGAGATTCATCAGCCGCTCTTTGATTTAATCAAATCCAGTCCCAAACCTTCAAAAATCATTTCAATGCATTTCTTGGTAATAATGAGACCAGGTGGCATTACCATGAGTGCAGCATTTTGAGCATGCCTAGCTGTAACAGGAAGGATTGTCAGAAGGGACCAGTGTGTTATGTCCTTGTACAGAGGACCACGTGCACATCAATATAGAATTACAAGTTCCAGGACAAACACAGCATTATATCTCGTATCCACCTCAAATTCTTGACTAACATGGGGTCCTGAGTGGACACACATGTCAGCACCACAGCATTGCAGGACAGGGAGATGAGTTCCGTTTGACTTTGAGCTATTCCTGTCCAATGTGGCTCTGCTACGTAGGGACACACGACCATAGCCTGGAGATGTTTTACCCGTTGAGTCAATATCAATGTGTGCACTTGCTGTACATGGCCAGCCAAACTTATTCTTCTTCAATGGAGACCTGGGTGAGCGGTCAGTGCTGGCACACGTTTCAGAACTAAGGCAGAATTAATGAGACAAACAAGAACAATCACCTCACCACAACACAATATCTTACAGCACTACACAAAATTTTTATTCACGCCAAAATAAATTCAAGGCCAAGATGGTAACAGTGCTCCACACTGTTGTGTAATTGCGTGCAAACAGTCTACATTCTTTGAGTATACTGAACCTATCAACTACAGTGGAACCACTGTAGAATTAGGCGCACTCATGTTCTGATCCCTTCTCCCTAGGATTGTGAAGTGTTGTGTGAAGTGTTGTTTTCCATTCAAAATGCTCTCAAGATAGTAAGAACGATAAGGGGCTGCATCTCCTGTTCTCTGGCCGTGTCTCTCAGCACCCTCGTTTCAGATATGTCCGCAACAGGATACAAGAGACTCATGGGTCATTT
Source organism: Megalops cyprinoides (assembly GCF_013368585.1). Classification (NCBI taxonomy): domain Eukaryota; kingdom Metazoa; phylum Chordata; class Actinopteri; order Elopiformes; family Megalopidae; genus Megalops; species Megalops cyprinoides. The sequence goes on along the minus strand of NC_050600.1, from coordinate 3,745,663 downwards.
CCTTCCTTTTTCTTATCATCGGCATGGGAGTGGATATATCTTTCAGCCACGCCAAAGTCGCTTATTCATTCAAGTTTCCACTTCTCAAACTTCTCTAAACTTACAATAAAAGAAACCAGTCTTTTCTTACCACCACCTTTACAGAAAGAAAAAATGAATGTTTTTATTGGAGTTATCGCTGTTGTTGTTTCTCTTCTGCGAGCAACAGCAAAGGACCCGCAGAGTTACACATGTGTTCTGAACGACTGCTACACCGCTATTCAAGATCTAATGGATTTTCAAACATCCACACACGCATGTGAAGAGAAAGGAGGACGTTTAATGACTGTTCGGACAACAGAGTCCAGCGCTGCCATCCACAATCTATTGTTTAATCTTAGCGGAGACTTCTGGATCGGGCTGCAGCTTCCTGCTGGGCGGTGTAGCGAACCTGCATCTGGATTGTTGAGGGGATACCAGTGGACAACAGGGGACAACAGCACAGAATTCACGAACTGGAAAAGCAAGGAAACCGTCTGTTCTCAGACGTGTGTCTCTGTTTCTAGCGATCTGAAGTGGACAGAGAGGCCGTGCCGTCATGTTCTCTCAGGGTTCTTGTGTGAGAACAACTACAAGAGCATGTGCGGCCCTCTGACAGCCAAACCTGGGGAGTCAGTCTCCTACAGCACTCCTACCGGATTTAAGGGAGAGGGCCTCTTCTCGCTCCCCCCGGGAAGCGTGGCTACCCGCAGCTCCTCGCGTATCAAACACCTCTGCGCACCTGAGGGCGACGCATGGCTCCCCAGCCCCTGGAGCTGCGAGGTAGATAACGGCGGCTGCGACCACCAGTGCCACGGGACCGACGGAATCCCGCGGTGCGAGTGCCGGGACGGCTTTCAATATATAAACGGAGAGTGCAGAGACATCGATGAATGCATGACTTTTCCTTGTGAGCACGTCTGCGTCAATAAGCCCGGTGGTTACAATTGCTCCTGCTTCAGCGGATACAGACAGACCAGCCAAGACCCGCACAAATGTGAAATATACTGTGGCTCGGAAAAATGTCCAGCCGAATGCGATGTAAACTATGAGCTGACTTGCGCCTGTCCCAGTGGATACCTGCTTGATCAGAGGGGGGGCGTCAGTCTGTGCATCGACATCGACGAATGTGATTATGACGGCTTTGAATGCGATCACAAATGCGAAAACACTTTTGGAAGTTTTATATGTTCCTGTGAGACCGGATTCGAGCTGATAGATGGCTACAGATGCGTCAGTCGGGTTTTTACGACCCAAAAATCTGACGATTCCGTTACTTCTTCCACAAATTATGATATAAACAGAGCTTCTGTGAGGACACCCGAGACGCTTCTCGGAATTGTCATATTCAGTTTAGTTGCATTACTTGGGGCGCAGGCGCGGTGATCAAATGGCGTGGAGACTTTCCTATATAAGTTATAAGTTATTTTCAATTAACCACCACGTACATTGTCGCTCTTATCAAGTATTAATTGCATAATGTATATGGCAAAAAACTGAATCCAAATCGGGCTGTAAGTATTGTAATTTATCGTAATTTTGAAGAAATGCTGAGGTATTGCTACTGCATGGAAAAAAGGTAGTAGTCATCTGTATTTCCTTGCCTATATCAGTTCACATTGTGGTCAACGCTTCACCTCCATACTCCCTTTAGACCGGATAAAGTAATGCTTTTGTTTATTCGCGTGTATTAAAAATTTATGGTGATAAAGGAGGTAGCGAGATTCCTCATACGAAACTTGTCTCTCCTTCTTCTTTTTTTTATCTCGTCTTTTATTGTATTTCTCAACCATTGTGTACACTTATGTATTTTGTGATACACCCAGATGAGCAACGAAAAGCTGAATTTAAAATACTCACTACTGAGGTTAAACTTTGTCATTGCAATAGTCAGATGATAAATATGTGGTAACTTTTGTAAATATCAATTGACGTACATGAAGACGGCTTCTTCCGCTGAGGCCTTTTTATAGTAATGATGCTATTATGTAAAATGAAATAGGTTTCTGTCATTGTTATGTATTTAATTCGTAATTATATCAGTGATTATTATTAGTAGTAAATATTAGTAATTATTGCTTATATATGTCTACAGCCTATACGTTTAAATAATAATATATATTTTAATATAAGTTATGTTTTGTAGAGTGTAAAGGCACTTTTTCGTGAGATACCATTATCTGGCTAAGGGAGGTAAATAGTCATTCAGTCAGCCAATTTTGATTTGGTATAGGGTCATTAACAATCAGATTATCACTGAGCACTTTACAGCAGGCCTACTCATTTCAACAGGGACTTTTAAAAAAGCACAGTTATTTAAATTACTAATGACGTGTACAGATACAAAATCCAATAAACAGAAAAAATGTTGTGAAAGTAAAGTGAAAGTAGCAATTTTAAGGAGTCCTTCTGTAGTGAGTTATTTGTGCATTTTCGTATTTTTTTTCATACAATCAATAACATATGTTGGGAAAAGAACACGGTTTACAGATTCGGAAAACTGCGTTTGGAATGCATCCAACCACACTGAGTCTGTGTTTCAGTTTTCCTAAATACAGAGGTACTTTTAATCAGGTCAGGGCAGTATTGTGCCCTGAATCACAAAAGGGGCAAATGTTTCAGTCAGTCAGCTGCGTGATCATACTGTGTAGTGTTGGACATCAGATGTGAGTCATCATAGATGACATTTATTTGCAATGCCTCAAACAGCAGTGACAACACAGTGCTCATGAACTTTTACTCTACTGTATATGGAAGTGTGTCATGAGAGCAGGGTTATGGCTTTAAAGCAGTAATACTCTCGTACATTTAGGTGTACAATTATGGCTTTAAAACAGTAATACTCTCACACATTTGTGAGTACAGAGTTATAGCTTTAAAGCAGTAATACTCTAACATGCTTGTGAGTGCAGAACTATGGCTTTAAAGCAGTAATACTCTCACACGTTTGTGTGTACAGTTATGACTTTGAAGCATTAATACTCTCACACGTTTGTGGCTTGGTTGTGCACGAGGACGTGGACGAGGACGTGAGTTGAGCCAGTCTGCGTTCCTGCTTTTGCTCGCTCTGTCTTATCCCAATGACCTCACCACGCCATCCCTGGATTGAGTCACCCCTTGGAGCCGAGCCCCATACCTGCTATTTTAAAACCTGCCACAACATGACCGATTGGCCCAGCCCGCCTGCATCTCGTCGGTTGATTTTTTTACTCTCAGGTCTCGGGGGCTGGGTGTCAGGGACACTCCTTGGAACCCCCCAGGCCTAAATTATGTGACCGACGACGTAAGAACAAGGCGAGGGGGAAATAAATAAGCCGGAGTGTACATGGCGTGTCGTAACCAACACCACCATGTGATGCCGGACCGTTCCATCTGTCACACCTGTGTCGGCCCTAAATCTTACCCTGACAGTGTTTTTTTTAATCATCCCTGTGCCTGTTCTGGAGTAATAGAGACATTATTTTCCATAGCCTGTCGAAATGAGGTAAGCATTCTAACTAAAATGCAACAGAGAGGTAGAAGTCTTTCTTTTTTTTTTACCTCATGTAATCCAGTTGCTTCCCTTCCTTCTGAAGTGTCTGACAGCACAGTTTTTTTCTGTGTAGGCTTACAGGTCTATAATTAATAAGGTGTGTTCTGCTCTCTCTGAGCGGTCTGGCCTCAGTCCCAGCGCCTGTGTTATTGCAATGATGACAACACCTGGAACTCGCCCCTCCCTGCCAGCTCAGGGAGCCCCTGACGAGCACTCCCAGAATTCCAGGTTCGCGCTGTTTTTTTTAAGATGCACCTGCAAGGAGTCCTGGCATTCGAAGAGGGAGTATTACCTTGCCCGAGGGCCCCCACACCTGTTGGTTTAGCGTTCAGTGAGAACACATCTGACGTGCCTACCAGATGTAATAAGTAATATAGACCCAGAGTCTCTCCTCTGATGTAGCAGCTAGCCACGCTCTCCTCTACTGTAGAGTGTTACAGGTTAGTCACGCTTTCCTTCTCTAGAGAGAGTTAGCAGTTAGCCACACTCCCCTTTGGTGTACAGGACTAGCAATTAGCTATGCTCTCCTGCATTGTAGAGGTATGGCAGTTAGCTATGCTCTCTTCCTGTGTAGAGGTTTACCCGTTAGCCATGCTCTCCTCCACTGTATAGGGTAGCAGTTAGCCACACTTTCCTCCAGCATAAAGGTGTAGCAGTTAGCCACACTCTCCTCCAGCATAAAGGAGTAGCAGTTAGCCACACTCTCCTCCAGCATAAAGGTGTAGCAGTTAGCCACACTCTCCTCCAGCATAGCGGCGTAGCAGTTAGCCACACTCTCCTCCAGCATAGCGGCGTAGCAGTTAGCCACACTCTCCTCCAGCATAGCGGCGTAGCAGTTAGCCACACATAACCTGTGCTCTGCAGACTCGGCACCGGGAGAAAATACAGAGGGGTGCACAAAACGTCATATCTAAAAAAAAAACGTAATAAATACTATGTAGCCATCAGGATATAAGGAGACAACTGGGGGTGCACTCAGGTCCGTCTGGGGGTGCAGTTCACCTCTAAGCACGCCCATAGTGCCGGGCCTGCTGCGCTGGCTACAGTGACCATAGCCAATGCTGTGCAGAGCTTCTGATACACTGCCGTATCTACATCTTCAAACTGTCCACTTCCTGAGCAGATACAGATTACCTGGCAGATGCTCTTATCTAGAGTCACTAAGGAAACAAGAGTGCGCAAGTGCAGCTGATAAAGTCAGGAAAACAACGGTGCCCACAGACCACGTGTAAGCAGATGCCTATCCATCAAGCAATACAAGTGTCATCTAAATGGCAATAATGTAATGTAATGGTAATGGGGCCATGAATTAGCTTTCACAGGGGGTTCCCTGTACAATATTATCTGGCCAAGATTCTTAGATGGCCTGCTGTCTCGCTCAACATTTACCGCCTCTAGCATGTGCTAGCAAGTGCCATAATGAATATGGAAGTGCTGCAAATAATTAAAGAGGTACACTAATGCAATCACAAAAAAAAGAACACACCAGAAATTTGAGATAAATTTGAGATAAACATGTAAGTTAACTTAAATGTTATGCATTCAAGTTATGCTTAGCTTGAGTACATAATTGTGTAGTACTTACAGCTTACAAACCTATTTGTGGCTTGAGGAATTACGTTTGTGTAACAGCCACAACCACAACCACATGTACAAAGTAGTGCAATAGTACCAGTGTAGATATGCAGGCATCGGTGCCACTTTAAGTGAAACCCTCTTCTGTTTGGGAGGTGTGTGCGTATTTGGCGATTTCTTCCTACTGTTTGTCCCTCTCTTTCTCTGAACGGGGCAGTTCTGAGTTCTGGAACAGGAAGGTCCCACACAGTTTACAGCACAAAGGTGTCTGTGTACAGATGTCCGGGCTGAAAACGGGGGCAGTCACCTGTGAATTCTAGCACATGCTAGAGGCGGTAAATGTTGAGCGAGACGGCAGGCCATCTAAGAATCTTGGCCAGATAATATTGTACAGGGAACCCCCTGTGAAAGCTAATTCATGGCCCCATTACCATTACATTACATTATTGCCATTTAGATGACACTCTTGGCCAGAACAACTTACACGGGTTACAATGTTATCCATATACGCAGCTGGATAATTACTGAGGGCAACTGTAGGTTATGTATCTTGCTCAAGAGTACAACAGCAATACCCCAGTGGGGAATCAAACCAGCAACCTTTCAGTTGTTAGATCTGCCCTTTACCACTCTGCTTGCCACTACACCACACTGCTACCACAAACACCTGTAACACCTGGACAAGGACAATGGTGTTTTTCCCCACCCACTGCTGTTTTCTCCCATCACTCTTCATTTCCCCCCTTCTCCATCACTGCCCCTCCCTTCCTCATTCTCTTCTTCCTCCTACCCCACCTGTTGCCCTCCGCCACCCCCCCCCCTCCCCCCAAACCCCCTCGGTGGGTTGGCGTGACTGTTTCTGTTCCAGACCCAGCATAGTGAGAGACGGTAATCACTGTGGAAGCCAAGAGGTGCAGGCAATGTACAACAGCCCCCTGCAGAATGACAGACTGATACAGAATCAGGAGGGAGGGAGGGAGGAAGGAGAGGCAAAGACGGGACAGAGAGGCCAGGGAAAGCCATCCAAACCCGAGGGCTCCGGTTACCCCATTTGTCAACATCTGGCAGCTGCCAGGAGGGGATGTTGCGGAGGCTCCAGGGGGCAGTTAGGGGTGTCTAATTGGATAATGAAAATAACCGCCCCACAGACGCGAGCCTCTCATCGCTTTGGAGTGACGAGCGCTGAGGGCACCTGCGTGGCCGCGCCCCTCACCTGCGCGCCTGGTCCGGACACGGGGGAGAGCAGGCATTCCGAGGGACAGCCCTGTGTCTGTTCAGGCCCACGTTCTCAGTTCAGATATTGTTTCATTTAGGCAGTAATCGGCTGAAATGCTCACAGACAGCATGCCTCATGGACAGCGGCCCCTCTGGAATGACAACCCCAGATTTAGACCACAGCACCCCTTCCCTCCCCCCCCCCCCCTCCTCCTCCCCCGCCCCAGTCATAAGCCTCCTATAGATTCCCTGCTTATGTTCCCCCACCCCCCAGATCTCCACCTTGCCCTGCTGCGCATTCCTGCCTGTTTGGGAGGCAGGAGGTCGCCACAGCTCTGTCATAATTACCACGCAAACGGCCGCTGCGCCGTGTAGCTCTAATCCAATCAGTCCACACAGCTCGTTAAGCACTGTGAGAGAGGGTGCGGTGCGCTCTAGCGTGAGTTTACCAAGGCGCTGCCGGGACTGCCGAGTCTCTCACGGTGTGTCACTGGGCTGTCAGCGTGTCACCAGGAAAGCAAGCACTCTGAGTGGTTTTCACCTACAGCTTTCTCAAGCATTGTTTCTCTGATTTTTACGTTAATTTTAAATGTGATTGTTTATTAATAAAATATGCCTTGACATGGTTTTCATAACGGTAACATGGTAAGTTACTATACTGTTCTGGTTATAATCCAGATTTAGATACACTGTGGACATACTGTGGAGAGAGACAGGAGATTCATAATATCAAAATGTAAATAAAACATTAAATAAAATCTAATTCAATTTTATTTGTATGGCACATTTTACAAAGGGAATTTGTAAAGCAGCTTCACAGAGACCCTGGGCAAGGAACCCCAAGGGCAAGTCTATGGCAACGGTAGCAAGGAAAAAGTCTCTAACTAGAAGGAAGAAACCTTGAACCGAACCCATATACCTGTGGCTGAGAAGTTAGTCAATACTTCTCAGAAAAAGAAGGAGTAATAATCAAAAAATATATATATTTTAAAACCCAACAAAGTAAAGAAACCAGCCTGAGTATTCGGCTAAACCAACTCGGTGGCCAGCAGCAGCCACACACATACATTTTATGTACCTCTGATTAGGCAGGTGTATCACATTAACCAATGGCTCAACTGCAATTACAGCCAGACAGACTAACTTAGAAGAACTGATCATTACAAATGAAGTAAGGCTGCAGTGAGGCTGGTTTGGATGCAACTGGTTGAAATGAGGCTCATTTATTAATAAAGTTGGAAATTGAGGAGAGAAGGATCCTTACACACCAATAAGCAATTAATAATTAAACGGGTTCTGGGGGATGGGTGGAGTTCTCCTTTGCAAACCATTATGAGGGATTTCTAAGGTTTGTCTTGCTCTAAGAAAGTGTAAGACAGCCTAGCATAGAATTCAGTTATAGTGCGGGCATAGAGGGGTAATTTCCGCTGAGACAGCAATACCTGATACAGCCCTGCCCACCTCCTATATCCTCCTCTCTCTATTTTTGGAGGGTGACCCCCCCATGATACACACACAACCATACACACACACACACACACACACACACTCACACACACACACGTTCCCCAAACAAACTCCCAAGATCTGCTCATAACTCTTCATACAAAGCCTGCTTATGTCTGGCAGTGGATAGCAAGTAAACACCAAAAAGGCATCTGTCCTTTTCAGAAAGCATGCCCACATTTTTAACGTGTCAGGAATGAAATGCAGAGAATTTTACTGAGGTCTCGTCTCATGTTGCTGCATTTTTAAATGACGTCATGCTCGTCCTCATTATTCTGAAAAGGGCATAATGTGGATTCCTAAAAAGACCAAATTGTGTGAGAGACTTCGATGCAGCGTTGGGCAGCTTGCGTGTTGGCTTGTGCACTTGTGCGTTGACACAACACTCTTTAAATCCATCAGTGGATCATTAAATTACACCCACCCAGCTATGGAATGCTGCTGTTTGTCTTGCCGATGTCACTGGGAATAAGAATTGTTCTTGGCCCATGAGGCCTGCGAGGAGCTCTGTTTGTTTTGCAGGTGCCGTCACAGTGCCAGCGCACGAGACATTTTCTAATGTCGATTTGCTGAACCAACCCACCCACCCCGGATGACAAAAGGCTTTGATGCATTTTGACAGACATCAAATAATGTCAACACTCATAGGGCACGTTCTGTAGTGTGTGCAATATGAGCGATGGGATCTCCTCACTTTACATGCGGCTGCCTTGTCATCAGGACCAGAAATATGAGCCGGTCCCTCTTGTTCATGTTTCCAGCGCACCAGGAATAGACAGTGGGGGCTAGCTCACCCACCCACCCACACACACACACACACACACACCACACACACACACGCATACACATTCACACACACACACACACACACACACACACACACACACACACACACACACACACGCACACACATTCACACACCCACACACATGCACACACACACACACACACACACACATTCACACACCCACACACACACACATGCACACACACACACACACATTCACACACATTTTCAACATGCACCATAGACACTGTCTAGCTGCTTTTTATGTTTGATGCGAATTTTTGTTGAAACCTGAAATAAAATTACCTTATAATGTCAGGGGCGCTTGTGATTATGATTGCTGCCCTAACATTATGACATTATGAATCATCATATATGTTTCATCATGTATGTTTCTGTGCAAATGGGATAATGACAAAAATACTATGAAAACCTATGGGCAGCAGTGTGGTTTAGTGGTAAAGGCCTGTACCCAAAACACTGCCAGTTCATTTCCCTGCTGAGACACTGCTGTTGTACCCTTGGCTAAGGTACTTAACCCACAATTACCTCAGTAAATATCTGAGGAAACAGGCAATTTCCTTTTTGGATCAATAAAGTATTATCCATCTATCTATCTATCTATCTATCTATCTTATCTATCTATCTAGCTGTATAAATGGATACAGTTGCAACCTGTGTAAATTGCTCTGGATAAGAGTGTCAGCTAAATGACAATAATGTAATGTAACATAAAGGGGCAGAGATTCCACTACCAAACAAAGCATTCTCATTGCTGTAGTTACAGTGCAACTCCCTCAGCTGAGAGTGGCCCTTCTTAATTTGTCTGCTCAGCGTGGCTTTGAAGAAAAAAATCCTACTCTTCCCAGGGCAACAACCGCTCCCCTTCAAGCACTTAAAGAACTGCATTTAGAGACACTGACCAAACTGTGCAAAATGAACACAGACAACAGAGGTTCAAAATATTAGCATGTTGTTTATATTAAAAATGTTTCCAAAATTTAGGCAGCATTAGATACAGTTTCTGAGCATTAAATACTATCTGAGGACAGACACAAATGGCTGTGTTAATGTCAGTGAATGACCCTGAAACTGAAGTAGACCCCAGACTGTAACAAAAAATCCACCATCACCGATGGCTATTAAGCGGCAGATTTTTATAGTAAATTTGCAACCGCCATCCCATCCCATTCACTGCCTGCCACGCCCTGTTCAGCAGCGGGAAGCTCGTTCATTACTCCAGCGATGGTATTATCTCCTGATGGCTGCCCGTGAGGCTCCAGGGCGCTCGTCTCTCTCCAAGCGGAGGTGACCCAGATTCACCAGGCTGAAGCGGGGCTCCGCTACGGGATCCTGACAGGCGGAAAGGGAGAGGTCCGAGGAAGAGAGCCCGGCTCAGGGGGAATCTAATGAGACGCCGTCAGCGAGACCGGGAGCGAGAAGCGGTCCACCGAGTGACCCGCTTTAATCCCGAGAGGATGTCTCCTGCATCCGCTGTCTCCTGCTTTGCGGATCCGTCTCCGACGGCCCAGGATTGAAAGGACTGATAAATAAAAATGGACTGAAGGGAGTTCTCATTCATTCACATCAGCCAGAGTGACTTTTGGCCCTTCTTTCCATGACTTTGTCCATTCAATGGGCACCACATGGTCTCTTAATCTACTAGCTATTGCCGTTTTGCTCTTTAAACATCAACAAATAGATTGGTGCAGATACTGTTGTTGTTGTAAAGAAGGAAAAATGTAGCACAATGTTCAGTCTCTTAATCCATGGCATTTGAAAAACCTATAAAGTATCATAATCTAAAATCTAAAATCATAATCTGAATGCACAAATTATTAAAAAAAAAACTGATCTATATCAATGTGAAAAACCTTCACCTGTTCCTTAAAAGTGATTGTTTTATTTAATTGTTTTTCATTGGTTAAATGTGTCTAAGGATCCGTGTCTTCCAATTTGCCACTTTTTAAATATCTCATATCCTTTCTATTAATTGGATTCAAACCAGTTAATTGTTTAATTGACTGTTTACACTAGTAAGCAATCGTCTGATTGGTTAATTGTAGCTGACCAGTCTTTGGTAATGAGCTTCATCTAATCTCATCTCATCTAGACTAATTAAGGTTAAATACATGTGTTTGACTGGAGAGCAAGGCTCACTGTTAGCGTGACAGTGTTTGTTGCCTTTTAAAATGAATTATGTGGTTTTTAACTTTGCTTGCTCCCTGAGTTCATTTATGTGAGAAGTGTCAATGCAAATTGCAAATTAAGTTCAAATTAGTACAAATTAAGTTATATATGCATTTCAGACATTCAGGATGTCTTTCGGTAGTGCTGATTGAAAGGTACTAATGACAGGAAACAGCATAACGTGATAAGTCCACAACCGTTCCTTTCAAGCCGTTTGAACACTTCTTTCCATTTATCGTACAACCAGCAACACCCCCAAACCCCCCATGCCCTGATGGCTGATGCCTGATGTCTCATGTGTGTGAAATTGTACTCCACTGAGCCTTTAAGGGGTGTCACCAGCTCTCTCTGCACAGGACCTGTCACTGGCTTGGACAAATGTCAATGGAGTTTGTATTTTGTATATTTCAATGTGTCCCTGCGGACCTCAGCTTTGGCTCCGTAATTCAGAGTGCTGACTCATAAATTCTCAGCGGATCATTCCACACGTGCGCGTGGTTATAGCTGGGCGGGGCTCTGGCTGGTGCAGCGCAGCACGATCTCCGTAAAGGATGACAGCAACATCGCACATCGGCACGACAGCCGTCCGTGCGCAGGGTGAATCTCCCGCTACGCGCTTTGGACCTCGGCAAACTTTGACAGCCAACAGGTGGGCCTTCAGCGAGGCCGCATTTCACAGAGAGACAAGTAGTAAAAGCCGGGGTGCGAATTTAAAGAGCCACAGCGCCAGGCCGGCTGGCGAAACGCAGTCGGCGTCTCTGGACCGCACACCAGCTGCGCTCCTCCGTCTGCCTGTCTGAGGCCCGGGAGGAAGTCACTCCTCCACAGGGAAGGTGCTCGTAAATCTCTGCGACGGACCGTGTGTTAGGTTCCGTTAAAACTCTATTCTGGGACAAGGTCATGCACTCGCTCAAGGTCGTAGACCATCTCGCAGTGGGGTGAAGGCAGGGTGAAGCCCTGTATGATTCACAGAGGTGTCTCAAATCCATAGTCCCTTTGTTATGGAGAAACATGAAAGAAGCCATCTCAGACACCACGCCTGCTAAACTACTATAAGATGATAATATTCTAGCTGAGGCAACATCAAAACTCAAAGAAGGCATTTATTCCAAGTGAGCTGCTTCCAGCTTTCTCTCTTATAAAGCACTTTTCACATCATTACATTACATTACAGGCATTTAGCAGATGCTCTTATCCAGACCAACTTACGTAAGTTACAATTTTTACATGCGATCCATTTATACAGCTGGATATTTACTGAGACAAGGGTACAGCACAAGTGCACCAGCAGGGAATTGAACCAGCAACCTTCTGGTTACAAGCCCTGCACCTTATTACTATGCTCTCCTGCTGTCCACATGGCAGAATAAAGGATCAGACGGAAACAAACAAAAGGGCCCGAACGCCGCTGAGGAGAGGAAGAGGCTGGCATAGCGTTGTAAATCTGCCTTGGTGACAAGAGCTCTGGCGTGTTTGTTTATAGGCCTGATAAAAAGATATAAAAAGCCTGCGGCTGGTTTTTAATTACAGATAACCACAGGATCAGACGGAGGCTCGCGATTAACGCAGCTAATTCTGTTGGGATGTGAAATTCACTTTGTGCTCTCAGGGGAGAGATTTGGCCCTCTTCGCTGTCAATATTGGCTTGCTTTTTGGTCCATTCCGGTCCAGCCTGTCTGGTCCCTTGATCTCAAACCATATGAGGACCTTGATCCTGCCCAAAGTCATGTGACAGCTTTCCTTTTAGAAACATGTCAGTGACGCACCTTCAGTAGAACGCATCCAGTGATCAACACATAAAAATTGGTACCTGGTAATACTGTAACTGGTAACATAATAATAATTCTGCTACACAGAACTCACAGCACGGGTGTCCCAGGACCCGATTTGGAATACTCAAAGATAGATTAGGCTGCGTCACAACCTCGTAAATCTCAACTTTAAGCAGCTATATAAAGACGGACATAACCATCAGCTGACAGGGCAGGAGGAGACAGAGCCACCAGGCTGTGTGGAAAGAGCAGTCAGCGGGGGGTAGATAGGAAAGCCAGGAGGAAGGGAAGGGCCCCGACTCGACAATCCCCCTATCACCACGGCCAAAGCACCAGGAGCTTAGAATAAAGCTGTCCCTCAGTCCCCAGGCATTTCACACCACATCCCACAATCCCCTCTGCTCCGCACACATCCCCAGGGTATTTGCTGTTCTCCCCATTTCATTTTGCCGGCTTCAAACCGACCCCCATCGTCGCCCCTCTTTGGGTGGATGGGGGAAGGGGGGGTACGAGGGTAGTCCTGTCTGTCTGTTTGTTCTGAATAGGTGGAATTCTTACAGTGTGGAAATATTACACAGAGAGGCCTTACAGTTGCACAGATCATATCAATACATTTTTGCTGGAGTTTTCCCTTTCCAGACTTCCTGTTTCAGATACCTGAGAAACATACACCTATGGGGGCTGCATTTAACTCACATATTCAAAAGCCTATAAAATGCGAACAGTTACATATGCATACAGCTCCACATAATTCCCATTTTCAGCTCTATTACAGCCACATCCTACCAGAAGAATCCATTTTTGTGGCAATTACTGTATTCTACACTTGCCCGAAAGAGACAATGTGTTGTTAATCAAACTTGTCTGGCTCACTCAGGACTTAGCTTTCCTGAGCAGAGTACTGTGATTGGTTGAAATGTGAGAGCCCCTCCCATTTTTCAGGGTCAGGAAGTCTGCCACTCAGGCCACTGTCGTCAGGTTGCCTGAAGGTCATATGTCATCTTCTTTGAGGGCACAGCTGGCAGATGCTGACAGACTGAGGGCAGACACACTAAAAAAATCAAAAATCAGATTACAATAATATTTATATATTTTTTCATAACTTCTTGGTAGATTTTTGTTACTTTTTGGAATATTTTTGGACTCCCTCTAATTGTCTTTACCTGATGATTTAGCACCAATGATTGTACGTGATGTCTCTGGTGTCTGTGCTTGGCTTGTTATTGGGAGCCGATTCTTCTATTTAGAGTATGTTCTGAAACACACGGTCACATCACAACAACCATACCAGCGCGCTCTGCCACCCCTTGCAAGTTCTCTTCATTCCTCCAGCTGTCCCAGAAGGCATTGCAGCAGGTGAACTGCGTGACTGATGGTATCCACGGGGCAGGGGTCGTAAAGTGAGCATCGCTCGGCCGGCCCCCCTCGTTCCGTGTCAGCCTTTAACCCGAACCCCCTGCAGTGGATTTACGAGCAGCACTGCGGTCTGCACATTACACTTTTATTGTGTTCTCTGCTGCCTCCTCAAATGGCCGGCCTTCTTTCGAGCGTTTATTTTAAGTCGGCAGCGTTTCACGGCTCAATATGTCAACAGGTGACCGCAGTGGCAGATGTCCTTCCCAGCTCCTCCGTGGTGGGGGAGGTTTAGACCGAGAGTGTAGACACTTAAACCTTTAAAGTTGGGAGCTAACGCTACAGCAGACAGTGTGTGAGGGGTTATGTAGACCACAGGTGGATCCACAGGCACAGTGCATGGTTGGTTTCCTAGTAAAAGTTGTAAACTCATGCAATGATGATGACAATGATGATAGTGGGAATATTACTGGTTATGATAACACCAATAATGATATTGATAATAACTGTAGTGAAGGGCCAGAGCAGTCACCCCACCCGGCCTTGAACCCGGGTCTTAATGATGATGATGATGATGACGACGGCAATGAAGAAATTCATTAAGGTGATCAAAAAATGCTGATTCATGGCGGGAGCAGGCCTGTTATCTTTTGGACTCAAAGGTATATACTTGGATCCCATCCTGTCAGTTTACTGGTTAGCACCAACCAAAACACCCTGTTACAACACTTTGTGCAATTAAAGAGACAAAATCACTCTGCCACATAATTAATCAAAGACACCACCTGGTCTTGTCAAGTGTTAAAACGTGTTAGGTGAACAACAATTTATTTTCTACCTCAGATGAATATTTGACTGTAGATTTTCAATATAATTCCTTATTTGAAATAGTAAGGGGCTTATTAGTAATGTAAGATATCAACATGTATTCTCAGGATAATGGCCGGCACTGACACTGCAAGAAAGCACAGACAGCCTCTTTCTCACTGGGCTATAAGCTTCAGCACTAAATGGCCATTGTTATTGGTGTTACATCAACTATTGTTGACTGTGTTAGTCACAATTTCGGCTTCATTGGACAGATCACATCAGTCTCTGAGCCGTCTACAGCAAGACAAAGAGTATGTTTTTACTGGTGGCTCACTCATAAGGTCATGGCAACTTATGACTCAGAAGGGGAGATTCCGAGCAGTTAGATCCATACATCCTTTGTCAGGACTGAGGAGAGTCTGTGATGGAGGAGCTGTTCCATCAAAGACACAAAGCAGCTGTGTGTCAGGGGTGATGGGATCATGTGGCACAGACAAGGAGCGTGACAGAGATGAGGCAAGTGTGCGTCACAGATATAACGTCTGCGTGTCAGAGAGTTAACTGTGACAGAGAGAGGGATGCTCTGACAGAGAGGAGGAGACTCTGACAAAGATAAGAAGACTGAGAAAGAGGAGGAGACTCTGCCAGAGACAGAGATTCTGTGACAGAGAGGAGGAGACTGACAGCAAGGAGGATGCTCTGTGTGAGAGAGGAGGAGACTAACAGAGGAGAAGATTCGGACAGGAAGGAGGAGACGGTGACAGAGAAGGAGGATGCTCTGTGAGAGAGAGGAGGGGAGTGTGTGGGGTGCAGGCATGTTAGCTGCTGTGAGAGACAGTGTCTGTGGGCGGAGTGTAGCGGTGGGTGGAAGGAATGTTATGAATTCTGATGTCTGCATATGCTGAAGTTTACAGCGCCTCTGTCCCCGAGTGACATCTGTCACAGAGTACACAGCACATCTCTCAACAGCTACACTGATAACAGACAGTAACAATCCCACTTCTCAAATGTGACATATTAATTGATCATCTATTTCAAGTTGATGTGAATGTCAGTTAGCCTGAAACAGACAATCACCTGGTACCTGTACATATCTAAGCCATGGCCAGCTCTACACTGAAGTGAATTTTGCGCTGGAATATGGCTAATTCCTGTGAAAGACTTTGTTAAAAGAAAAGATGATCTTGCCATGAAGTGTCTCAGCCATAAACCAACAGCCACGCAGAGATACAATAACGACCTGTGCTGGCCTTATTCATTAGGCATCCTGACAGGGAGACAAAGTTAGTGTTGAAAAGAGGAATAGCATGGCAGGGCATGTTCATTTAACAGGTGTGTTTTTGCTCCAGGGCAATGCAACGCCACCCTCTACCTGGCAATGAAAATACTTTGATTTGGCAGCTTCCTACAATCCTCCTGCACACAGATGCATGCTGGGAAACTGAGCCCGCCAGCTCTGTCGTCACCGGCTCCAGGACAGACTGGCTCCGGTCCTCAGAGTGGCCTTTGTACCCACACGCGAAGGCCGAGGGACATCCCAGGGGGACGAGGGTGTAACAACAGAGGCCTTTCACGGCGGGAGACCAGAGCGCCACACCAGCATGCTGCGCCAGCCGCCACGGAGGACGACAGGCTTCTGAGAGTCCGCTCACGCTCGACGAGGCGAGGCGGAGCGAGAGAGAGCCGCGTCTCTGACACACCACAACGCGGAGCAGGGAGGTGTCAGCCAGCCTGCAGATGCTACTACAGCGAAGCGTGCCATATCGTATATACTTTTTGCAACAGTAGCCTAGAAAACTGCCACAGGACTGCTGTTATCCTCAGACTCTGAGACACCTTTAAGAGAGCTTCTTCCTCAGCTCTTGAGAGGGGCTAACCGCTATCTAAGCCCAACGGTAACTCCCACCTGTCACTCTGTGTGTGAGTTTTGTTGCGTTTTTACCTCCCCTAGGCGGTTCAATAACGATGTCACTGACAATGAAACACGGACCCCAGTCATCCCTGAACACACAAATGGGGCTGACCTGACATAATGACCCTATACTTCTATATTTAAAAACATTTCTTAACAGTGAAGTTGTAGAAATAGACAATCTCTAGCAGTAAATAGTAGTTCTATAGCTTATAGAATACACTAGTTATACAGCCAACGGTTATAAATAATGTTATATAGTATATAGTTACTGTGACGTGAGGGTCAGTGCTAATTGCACTGGCATAATAAGCAGAATGCTGGTGGAACCACCTGTCCTTCGGGTCTCTTTAACCAGGGAATGAGCCAGAAGTGACACCACGCTGGGTTAGATCATCATAAAACTGAAGCACTCAGCAGTCAGGCCAGCGAGGGCCACTCAACACAGCGATACTCAGCTCATAAACACATCTGCATTTGTTAATTGTCCAGTGTATGAGAGCCCAGGAGCAGCTCACACAATCAGCAGAAGCAGAAGGGTGAATAAAAATCTAATGTTCTTACAGTTAGAAACTGGCACTGTGCCAAGAGCCAGAGCTGTTGGGATTTAAAGGAAAAGTGTGTGTTCATACACCTTGAAAGTTTTCTGGGTGATTTTATTCTCTGTTGGATGTTTCCCTGTGGACACACTGCCATGGGTTTAAAGGCAGGTATGGGAGGGTGGCTGAAGTTTAGTGCAGTTTAGGCCTGGATGTTAAGCTCTGCCGAGGTTTCTCCTGAGCTGTAAACAATAAACTTAAGCAAATTGATCTTTTTCTCCGTTTGATTTATGTGTGGTACAAGCACGCACGTATATCCAGCGTGCAGAGATAGGCTTGCGCTGAGGCCTCTTTGCCTGTCTCGGCACAGCCCCGGTGCATGTCCCTGCTTCTCGCTGCATTACTGACGACATTCAACACTGTGGGTGTTTTGCTGCGTGTGCACCAGAAAACCCGTCGCTCCAACCGTCTGCATTCTTTCAGTGTCACACAGCGTCTGGGACGTCTCACTCGTTCCCGTTCTCTCCCACAGGCAGCGAGCGAGAAAAAGCACGCTTCCCAAACCCACGTCCTCGTAAATCACGCCCCTGCCGAGGAGACTCCGGCAACGCGGCACAGCCAAAGAGCAATATAAGCGGATTAGGGAGGCGAGGAAGAACTCGTTTAAGCCAGGGGCTCTCATTTCACTGACAGCGGGCATTATCTCTTCTCGGGAGTGTCGGCGCGATGCTAATCTCGTGAAGCGAGAGCCGAGATGTTTAATTACGGGGGAACAAACGGGCCGAAGGGCTTGCAGCAAGGGGTTGGGGGCAGACAGAGTAAGACGCTAAAAGTTGAGGGCGCGGTTTGCACGTGGTAATTATACGTGACCTCCACATACAATGCACACCCTGTCTAAATGTGGCACGCACTTAAAACTCCACTGGAAGGTACTCAAGCGTACCGTCCATTCAGAGGGTATTCAAACATGACCTCCTTGGTCACATTCTAGTTTTGTCTGTTCCTCCACCTGTCACCCTAACAGACTTTACGGACATTGTAAAATGTTTAATGTTTTAAAATTCGGGGCTCACGGCATTAATCTTATAAAGGCTGTGACACTCCTGAGTAGTTTCTGTTGATCCGTGTTCCAGACAGGAGTTCAGTCTAAAATTCTCCAACGCTTAAATCACCGCTGCACAGGGATAGCTACAGGCATTCGGTTCGCATACCAGAAAGCCCTGGCGAGCCGCGGCCCCAGACAAACCTTCAGAGAACGGCTGCGTGTGCTTAATTAACGGCTGTCAAAAATGGCACACATTCGTTTGTTTTTGGAAAAAGTGGAATGAAAATAAAATATTTATAGGAGGAAGTACAGAGAACGTCCTTTTTCGGAAATTATGGTCGCTGCTTTGTGATCAGATTTTTTCAGATTTTTGATCCAGACTAATCTGTGCTTTCATGACCGATCTTAACTCTGACAGGGATATGACAGGTGAGAGGAACAAACATCATAGCACATGCTATTGCCTGGAGCACAGTGATGAGGACAATTTAGAAAGGGTCCTCACAAAAAGGTCACAATCAGGCCACAGATGACAAAAATGACACAGTGTGGAGTAAATAAAAATACCTACAAAAAAAGTAAATCCACCCATAGACTTCAGTAATAATGAAGTGAAGAAAAAAACAGTTACAGAGTAATATGAAAAATGTTTTGGACATATAGAAAATATTATATAGATATAGAGCTATTTTAACGTAATTACTAACAGCGACTAAAAATCACTTAATAATGATAAGCAATAATAATGATTTGACGTCGTCTTGGATCATTAATTGATGACAACAGCTGAAGCAGAGTGAACAGGCCACGCGTCAAGATACACAACATGGAGCTGTTTCTTTTTTCCACAGAGATTTACCGGAGGATGAAACAAACATTTGTCAAAAGGGGAGGTGCTGAAACACAAACACACACAGGTACAAACAAACTGCAAAACACCCATGTTAGTATATCACGCAAACAACAAACTCAAAGGTGGATGGGGGGTTGCCGACAGTCAGAGACCCCAGCTTTTTGGCGTTCTTACGCCCTGCTAGCCTCGTGTTCTGACGGCCATGCTCCCTGCCCCACACCCCGCACCCTCTGCGCTTGTGGCCAGAGCCCCCTGCGGCTCGGCGCCCCCGCTCACCGGTTGGTCGTGTCGGACGCGGCGGCGCTGGTGCTGGTTCTGGTGCTGGTGCCGGTGCCGGAGGTGGAGACCGCTGTGCCCTGGCCGCTGGCGCTCTCCTTGCCCTTCAGCATCGCTCCTGCCTGGGGCTGCGTGCAGTGGTCCGCCCGGCAGCCTGTCCCCAGAGCAACAGCGGCGCGGAGGAACCCTTCAACCGCGGGATCCCCAGCGAGGGCCAAGGGTGGGGTGCAGACGCCCTCCCTTCGGGTCAAACACGGTTAATTTAGATGCCTCCTGTTGCGGGGCGTGGAGGAGACACGTGCACTGGTACACCGCAGGACTCTGACGCTCAGCGGGAGGTGAGCCCCGAAGCCTCGGTCAGCGTCTGGCGAAACGGAGGGTTTTGAAAGGCTATGTCACCAGCGAGGTTCACGCAAGGTCAAGGAGAACCCCCGTCACCGTGCGGAGTTCCACGGCTGAGATCGAGGCTAGGTTTCCTTTTTTTTAGCTCACTTGCTCTGTAAAGAAAACCTTCTGTAAGAGTTTGAAACATCAGTGTTTTTTGAGCAGGGTTAGGTGACCCGAGTCCCGTGGGGTTCAGATGGTAACGCCACACTGTGTGCTGTTCGGACTCTGAGCAGGCACTAGTGCATCGGAGAGTTTCCTGAGGTTAATCCGGTAATCACGCTCCCTCCAGCTGTGGGTCCGGTTTTCCAGCTGCAGGAGAAACTAAGGAAGGAAACCTGTGGAAAAAAGCTCACGGGGATATGAGACTCGGGTCCCAGAGCACCTCTAAGGATGGACCCCGCACACACGGATCAAAGCTTCCTCGGGTCTCGGATTGCGTGTGTGGCGGAATTCCGGAACACGGCGTCTGTCACACGGCGCCGGCAGCTGCCAGAGGGGATGTGACGGCCGTGTGACCATGTCCAGGAAATCCACTCAAGCCCATCTTAGGGAAAATGGAGAGGGACGCAGCAGAACTCCAACAGGGCTGGCACAACAGGATCCATCACAGGACAGCACTGGTAGCCCTGTGAGAATAAAGACAACGCGGACTCTCTCTGTCTTCTTCACATGTGAAGTGGTCTAAACTGTTTTTTTTTCCAGTCACCACTATCTCTAGACTCCTCTTCCACACCATGCCGTGCACATCATTTCCTGCTCAGAAAGTCCACTTCTCTGCTACAACAGTAATTGTAAGGGACACATTCACCCTCTCTGCTCTCTCCTTGCTTTCTCTCTCTCTCTCTCATGCTTGATCTCCCAGAGTCCTTACTGGGAGGTCTGTGTGCCGTCCCCCCGCCCTGTCTCCACAGCTTGGTGAAAGCAGGGCATTATTTAGCAGGATGGTGCAGTTGCCTGGCTCAATGCTGACCCCCTGTGTTTGCTCCTCCAAGGCAGTGTGGCAGGACCTGGCTGCGCACTGTCTTGCCACATTGTGTAATGACTGTGGAAGTTCCTCTAATCAGGGACGGAATGCACCGCCATTGGCTGGGGCTGCCCAGCTGTCATAGTGGGGATCAGGCTCGTGTCACAACTGAATTCCCCTCTGTCAGTGTCCCCCCTCCCCCCTCCCCTCAGGGCTGCAATCACTCTGCAACACAAGCAGCCTCTAATAAAGACCCATCAGGCCCCATGAGGGGGCGAGTGCCGGTCCTGCTAGGCTGCTCAGTGCCACTCTCCCCTGGCCTGGCACCAGGCTGTCACTCCCCTGCCTACCATCATCGTCCTCACTCAACAGCACATTCACAACATCATCGGACTGAGACTGCAATGACCTTAGCACCTTTATAACTCTGACAGCACCGTCTTTAGCAAATCCTGCACAGAACAAATGTGGCTAAATGGCAGGTATGTTGGACCAAACCAATCCCATGGACTCTGAACACTCCTTTTCCACATATTTTAGTGTTTAGCTTTATACAGGTTTCAGTTCTAATTCCTCATCCTAATTTTAGTACTAATAGGTTCGAATTCAAATTCCTCTATGAGATCTCTTCATATATATTGGGCATATATACATATCTCTTCATACAAATATTATTTTCCAGACTTTCTGGTCACCAGACATTAATCAGTCCTCCTCCCGCCCTTGACAAATGTCCCCTATCCTTTTTTAAGCACCTGTTTAAGGGTGTAAGATGCTGGCATATTTCACAGTGACATCTCCACTGTCTCTCAGGGACATTACTGATCACAGCTGGGGATGGAAACAGAGGCTTACAGGAGAGAGGTGCATTTTATTTCATCAGACTCATTGCCAGCAACAACAGGACAGACTGACTTAGCACCTTATTGCTCACTGAGATGACTTTGACTTTAGAGCAGGGGTGTCCAAACCTCTCCTGGAGGGCCACTTGTCCTGCATGTTTTAGATCTCTCCCTGCTCCAACACAGCTGATTCAAATGATCAGTTTGTTATTCAGCAGCTTCAGGAGTTCATAACGAGTTGATCATTTGAACCAGCTGTGTTGGAGCAGGGAGAGATCTAAAATCTGATCTAAGATCTGTTTCACAATATGCCAAACACCACTCAGAATGGTCTAATGACCACCATTTTTACTTACTGGAAATTATCGCAGCTCTTTTGCATGGAAGATAGAAGAAGCTATTGACATTACCCGCACGGCCAGTTCTCCACTATCCTGTGTTATATAGATGATTGAAGACCATTTATCTGGCGTTTTGACATTTCTGATTGTGATGCTTAGGCAGTGTTTGCCTTTGTAGATGCATTATTTGCCTGATTTGTCTCCATGCCCTTATATGCAATATTTGTTTTCATTGTCAGCAGGTGGTTTGCATTGGGAACAACATTAAATTGAAGAGAGGCCAATGCACTGGGGCATGACACAGGCAATCGATATACTGTATGTCTTCACGTTGTACACACATGTATATTTTGTGTTGAGATGAAGATTTGAATCCTACGGTCTTCCTTCATTCATTTTTTTGCTTGTCACTGTCACCCTGATTTCACTTGCATGGATATTACTTCCACAATATATGGAAAAAAAATACAAATACAAATTAATTGACTTGAACTTGAATTGTAAGCAATGAGCTTGTATTATGCTGCATTCGTTGCCTAATCACGTTTACAGATAAGTAATGTCCTCCGCCAGAAGTCACCAAAACTAGCCAGCCAGTGCAACACACTTGATGTAATATTTATTTATATTCCAGCAGATTAACCATCTCTCTGAAGCACGGCCCCTCACTGCACAAAGAGAGGCATGCAAATCACCCAGAATGCTGTAATTCCATCTCTCTCCATGGGCATCATCATTAAATTGAAATATGGCATCGCCTTACCAGCATCGTAGCAGCACAAATGGGCTTCACAGTGCCCTCCTTGCTGGCTTATGCTTTGCAAACCACCCCCCAACCCCCCCACCCCCCCGAAAAATTTGGACTTTGTGCAGCACTTTTGTACATTGGGCCTTGACAACAGCAACTGCAGCCCAAATTCTGTAATTCAGTAATGCGGCACAGCACCAATATACACGTATACACTAATATACACTTGTACATATACATATATACATAATGCCACACTGTATGGGCGTGCAGTAGATATTTTCACAGAAATAAAAAAAATCTAAATGGACAGAAGTAATAATAATAACAATTGTTATAATAATAATTATAACAATAAAGGCAATCATAACCATCTCTGACCTCAGGATTAATGTTGGCTTCCAGTGCTGTAATTTGCATGTTGGGCGCCTTGGTTCAGGGTAATAACTCCACATTATTCTGACTGACACACGTAAAATGACCATTTCCCATCACCGAGGTGGTGGTTTGGTTTCTAAAACAGCAACTGCCTGCACCAGCGTTTCACCCGCCAAGGTCTGAGCCATGCCTTTCATTTTTCACAGAAATAATTCCTTTGTAATTTATGTATAATTATATTCCTTATATGTTATAATTATAATGATAAAGGAATACAATTATATTATATAATAGAATTTTATCATTTTATAATTTATTATATGGATAATTTCTTAACTTTGTACATTTCATCTGAAGCGATGACTGTTCTTGTATGTAATACCTGGCATATTTACTGTTTCAATAGAAGTGTCGAGTCTTTCAGTTCAATGCTTTGTCTCTCAGCTCAATGTCTCTCTCAATGTGCAAGGACTGGATATGAAAAATGGCAGCAGTTTAGCACCGAATTCAAAGACTTGTGCAGTCACCCTGTGGTATATTGTTTCGTATGGACACAATCTGATGCCACTGTATTTTGCAAAGTACGTTCTTGCAAAATCTACGTTCTTTGCAAGTTACATGGTTCTCTGGCTTCCGACAACACCATCCTAAAAGGCATGTTAGAGATTCAAGCAAAATTTAACTGTACATTTTCTTTTAAATTAAGGAGCCATCACGGATCTGTCTCCCTATTGTAGGTGTCTTTTCCACCAGAGTGGAATATTTATGTGCACAAACCCCTTAAACTGGTGTCCTTACGATAGATTCCAGCTTTTGGAATGCTATATAGTGCTCCATGGATCACATGTATGGATCAGTATGGATCACGTCAGCTTTTGGGGGGATATTTTTCTGAGTGATTCTTCATTGGATTTCAGGTATCAGAGACTGAATCTGCTTTCCTGTGGCCTCTCTTTCTCTCTCTCTCTCTCTCCCCCTCTCTCTCTTCATTCCAGGGGATATGATGACCTCCTCCACTGCTGAAAACTCCACGGTCTCTTCTCTCATTGCTGCCAACATGACAGACATCCCGTGGAACCTGTGCCCTGGGTCGCCACCTGGGGTTTTGCTATACCTCGCTGGAGTCTTTATTAACTTTGTGGTGGGCCTGTCAGCCAACAGCTGGGTGCTGTGGCTTATCATGGCTGGTCCAGGCGGTGTTCCGGCTACAGAGGTCTTTACTTTCAACCTGGCAATCTTGGAATCCATCTACTGTCTGCTGTCCTCTTTTGTTCCGCTAAATTATTACATCATAGACAGCTCTTCTGTGACTCACGTGAATGTGTTTTTCTATGGTCTGCTGGTTGCCGGTCGGCCCTTGTTCCAGTGCTGCATTTGCATGGAGCGTTACCTGGCAGTGGTGCACCCCATATTTTTCCTGAAGCACAGGACTCTGAGGTACAGAGTGGCTTGCTTGCCAGCCCTCTGGTCCGCCGCAATCTTGCTGTGTGTTGTCAATTTATTATTCATGAAAGTCTACGTTATCCTTATGGTTTTTTTAAGCGCGCTGATGGTGGAGGTTTTCTGCAGCCTCTCCATGCTCAGGGTACTGAGGAGGGGTGGTCCGAGGGACACGGGGAGGGGCGAAACCCACCTGACAAAGAGGCGTGCTTTCACAACCGTCTTAGTCATCCAGGCCATAATGGTGGTCAATTACCTCCCAACAGTTGTCACAGCACCCCTAAAAGTGTACTTTTCCGACAGAGTCTACAACTGCCAGCTGGTCCCCATAGTCCTCTCTTTCTCTCTTTTTGGTAGCTTTTTCCATCCCATCCTTTATCTGTCCAAAGCTGGGAAACTGAAGTGCTTACAGTGCTGCCTGTGAGATTCTGATCCAGGAAGCACTGCTGTTGCCTTCAGCACTGCCCACCAGCCCCATGTCTTGGCGGACGGCATACCTGCCATCCCAGTGCACCACTTCCCTTAGTTCTTTCAAAGAGGGGAAGGCCAGGCCCTTTACCAACCCGGTCACACCAACCCAATAGTCTCCAAAGGTTATGCTATTAATTGCTGATGACCACAAAGCATCATAATATTAAAATGTGGCTCAATCAGGTCATCGTTGAGGCTGAGAGAGGTGTGTCTGAGTATCATCAAACCAAGAAAACCGACTGATAATGACCGAATGCGCTCACAGAATTTTTTAACTCTGGATTTCCTTTCACAACTGTGAAACATTTATGTATCTTTCATTTATGTTTTATTTCATTTTACATGCTGTTGCTGAAAACGCCTTCTCTATCATTTCCTATTGCAGTTTCCATTTCCATTGTACTCTCCATGCACTCGTAAACATGGCACTACATTAACTGTCTGAAGTCAGTTTTCTGCCACCTCTGATAACAGAGAGAAAATTATTTTGTATTTGTGTTCCTGGTGATTATTTTTGATTCACTGACATAATGGACAGTTAGTTCCTTTAATGTCTTATACTTCTTCCAATTCATACTTTCCTTCTCTTTCTTACTGAAGGATATATCACCAGTAGTAATCATGGTCAGTCAGGGTAGATTTAATGTAGTAGCACAGATATCACAATCTCATCCACTCTGAAATCATGAGCTTAGTGTGTCTCTTTCAGAATTATTGAGGTAATTTATGAAATATACGCCTAATATCCTATAAATATGTTTCAATCTGTTCGCTTCAGTTTCTTTTATTGCTGTATATTCCTGTATTTCTGTAATGTCATCAAGAACACGCTTAAAGAGATATGTTCTGTTGAGCCCTAGGCTCATGTAAACCCAATGTGAGAAGTATCTGGAGAAAAAAACCTGTAATGCAGTGAAAGTTGTTTAATTTTTTTTAAAAATGGTTTGTTTTTATCTGTTTCTGCCCTGGGCATTCCGATGGTTGAATAAAATAAACAAGTGTCTGCAATTCCACATCTCTATACTTTCTTAAATGTTGTGATTTCAGCCTGCGGTAAATTTGCTTGGTGGTCATTAGCCTTGGCTGTGATGCTAACAAATATTTAGATTAGTTGGATCATGTCATTCCATAACTTGTTCACAGGTCCTCTTTATGAGGAATGATTAGGGAACATAAAGGCCTACGACTATGAAGTCGTACCCAAGAATAAACCCCTACCCCTAGGGGGCAGCAGTGTGGTGTAGTGGTAAAGTAAGGAGTGGGATTCATAACCCAAAATCCGATGATGAAATTTCTGGGTGGGGCAGTGCTCTTCTGCCCATTCGCAAAGTGGTCATCTCAAATTTCTTCAGCAAAATATCAAGCTACATAAGTGTAAAACACATTTTTAAAAAGTTAGAAGCTATGTGAGTTGATCTAGAAAAGAACATAAGGACAGCAAAACATAACATGATGGATACAGTTATAACTCATCAGCCCCTGAACTGTGTGGTCTTCATATTGCCCTGTTGCCCTGCGTACTGATGTGTTGTAATAATGAAATTATTGTACCAAATATTTACTTAGGGGAGCACTAATTATCACAGCACCATCTGAGAGACGGATGAGTTTTCAGATGCGTTAGATGTGGTCAGTGTATTCCATTGTTCCTGCATCTCTACCTCTGTATGTGCCATAAAGTAAATTGTAATATAACACCTGCACAGTGTGGTTATCACAATTCAGCACGTACTATAGTATGCAAACATTAAAGCAATGACATTACATCAAACAGCAGGTGGGGAAGGTGAGGCTGTGGACAGTGAACAGCTGCCACTCTATGTTTCCTCAGGTGTAAATGACCTCTACACATTCAAGAAGAGCAAGGCAGTCCATCAGCCAAGGTCTGAATCTTTTATCCTACTGGGTCATCTTGTAAACATGTAGTGTTAGATCTTACTAGATTACTTAGACGTTTGAGTGGATTGATGCTGTTCTGTGCTGATGGGCAGATCCTAGAATGGCATTATTGAAACAATATTTTCGTTTTGGAAACAAAAAATGTTTTAAATATGATATAATCTATAGTGTGTACACAAGAAATTAAAAAAAATTATCTGATACATTTTCTACATATTCTTTCCCATATTTTACTGATGTAACTTTGGTAACTTGTTCTATTAAAGCATAATTAATTTATATTATGTCAGATATTAACATTAATTTGATATTAAATACAATGATTTCTGCAGACTGATTTAAGACAGATTACTCAGTGCTTGATGAATGGTGTCTCAAAGCTCATCAAACATTTAGTAACAATAATAAAACATGAAGTGCCTCTTCTTAAGATTAACAATATTATAAAATTTGTCTTTGAGGGGCACTGTTTGCCAATAAATTGACAGTCAGAAAGCTTGTGAAGGCATGTGTTTTTTTTATATCATTTGGTATGCATGTTATTTGAAATGGCAGGTTCCTTAGCTTTAAAGATGATGATTTGGGTGTATTTTTGCATATCAACAATTTTAATTTTTGTAGTTTCTGCTGTGTGTGTGAGTTGAGGTACTTTCATGCTTGCGGGCAGATCGTCACTCAAGCCGCTCTCCAACGTGAGAATGCTAGTGTAATCATTCATTATCTACCTTGTCTTCTCTTGTATCTGCCCAAAGTGTTGGAAGGGAGAGGTGATCATGACTGTTAGCTCAAACAGGAATTCTCTTGTCCATTTGCTTTTCTGCAGCTGCTCGTCAAGATTGATATTTCCAGCTTTTCTCCATTTGATGTTTCACAGGTGACTCAACCGACCTGTTCCTGCTGAAATAATGAACACATCTGTGGAGAATTCATCCTCCTCCAGCCCTTGCATTCCAGACAACTCCACTCACTGCTCCTTGTATGACTGCTATGACTCAAATATTAATATGCTGATATACATAGTTGAGTCATGTATTACCATACTGGTGAACCTGCCACTCAACGCATGGGTGCTCTGGATTACTGCCTTGCGTGCTGGAGGACTTACGGCTTTTGATATCTTTGCTGTTAACCTGCAAGTTATGGAGGTCACCTTTTGTCTTTCCTCCATTGCAGCAATACTCTGTTATGACTTTTTTTATACTTATCATTTTAACAGCAAAGCCCCTCAGTATGCTGCGATACTTTCCAATGGGCTCATATTGGTAGGAATACCCTTGTGTCACTGCTGCATTTGTTTTGAGCGTTACCTGGCAGTGGTCCACCCTGTAGTCTTCCTGAAGACGAGGGCACTGAAGTGTATGAAGTATAAAGCAATGTGTGTGGGCGTGGTCTGGGTGCTAGCTCTCGGGTTCTGCTGGATCATTCTGCAACACCTCCCCAAATTTCCTGCAAATGTGTTCTCTGGTATCTTCATATTTGTACTTGCAGTGGAAATCTTCTGCAGCTTTTCTATTCTGAGAGCTCTGAGACAGCCTGGGCCAGGGGACAGAGAGGGGGAAAGTGTGCATAGTGTCAAGCGCCGATCTTTCAACACGGTCCTCATCATCCTGGTAATGATGATTATCACGTACTTCCCTTTCACCTGCCTGTCTTTGCTGGCAGAAAAATTGTCCTTTACTCAGCAGTGCACAAGCCTTTCCGTCACTTACTTCCTCGTTGTGGGTTGCAGCATTGTACATCCTCTGATCTATCTCTTCAGAACCGGGAGGCTGCCACGCCCCAGGTGGCTCTGCAAGTGCCTGCAGAAAACAGGGTAACTCCTCCGTCGGATGTCAGGGCCACACAGAGGGCGCTAAAAGAGCAGATCAGGCAGATCAGTGCTGCTGGGGGAATGGAATCATTGGCTACCTCTGGAAGGCTATATGTGCAAGCATAGCTGTTTCTTACAATCTTTCTTAACCTGAGACACTCTGCTGTAGGTAGAGGTAGAATAGAACTTGGGTCTATTTCTAAGTATGCAGACAACAATAATCTTACCTAACCAACAATGGATAGTATTTAGTGTCAGCTGTACTACACAACTCTCAACTCTTTGAGAGAAACATTTAATATAAACAGTACTATACACACTTGTGGTGATTTCTGAACTCCATATGTAAGGACCGCTGTGTACCTGCCACCTACCCATCACATTTAGTGGACAGGATGTAAACTCTCCCTCCACTGAAATCAAAACTGTGCACAAGGTCCAATGTTAAGAAATTGAAGACTCAGAACAACATGACCTCGTGTGTCACTCTACAAGCCTTTGGAAATAGTTCTTCAGACTCTTCTTATGGGAAGGTGGGAGCAAACTTTACCACTGAAAACTATATATTCAATGTTCCTTGTTTCATTTTGTTCTGGTGACTCTATTGCTATGAATTGAATATTTTTCTATTGAAATTCTCACTTCTGAATGGTGTGTCATATTTGGAAATGCATGTTTATAAATATACTGTATCAACCTCTTCTCTCTTCGCACTCATAATCAACTTTAAGATCTGACTGTTCATTTTCTGTATGTATTAGTGTGAATGATAACGCATATCTATTTACCATTACCTTGCAAAAGATTTAATGTATACAGTCGCATAGGATGAATGTCATGATCTTATCTACCCTGAAAACATAATCTAAAGCTATTTTCTGTCAGAAATGTTAAAGGAAATGATTAAGAATGATTGAACGATTTTCTTGAATTAAGAAAATGTAAATTCTTTCAAATTTGTTTCCTTCATTTGCATTAGTACATTGCGGTACCGTCTTAAGCACCATGCTGGAGGAGATACTGTATGTTCTTATGGCATTTGGAGCTGTGTGTATGTCTGGTTTATTTAACCCTAGACTCATCCAAAAATAAACCAAATAAACCAAATATGTGAGATATTCTGTGAAAAACTCCTGATGGTATGAATTTAATTTCTTGTAAAGTGATTTTATGCGTTTCTTCCCTGAGCGTTCTGATGATTAAATGAATTCAACAACCACCTCAAATTGCACATCTACATATTCTCTCCGGTCTTATAATTTTAGAATTCTGCATATTTGTTTGGTAGGAATCCTCATGAGAAGGGTTATTAGCTTTGGCTGTGATAGCAAAAATATTTTGGAGGTTGTAATATTCCTCATGTCATTCCATAACATGTTTTAAGGTCCTCATTGTGAGTAGTGATGAGGGACTACAAAGACTTCAGACTGTTAAATCCTCCATCCAATCATAATCCCCTGCTGCTAGAGGGGAGGAGTGTGGTGTAATGGTAACAAAAAGGGCTCATAATCCAAAAGTTGATGCTCCAGATTCCAGGGGTACTGCTCTTATACCCATTAGAAATGTGCTCAACATAAATGTCCTCAGTAAATATCAAGCTATATAAATGGAAAATATGTAAGAAAAATCCACTGAATAAGGAAAGCCTGCTGTGATGGATCCAGTTTAAACTCGTCTTCCTCTTAACTGTGTTGTGTTCACAAATACGTGCTGTATTGTAGAAATTCAGCCGCTCGTGTTTTCAAATAATGACTGCATTGTGGCAGTTACACAGGGTAGCTAACTAGTTATCACAGCGCTGCGTGAGCGATTGTTGCATGCTCATATGTGGTCAGTTGCAGTCAGTATATTCCATTATTCCTGCAGCTCTATTAGATGCCATCTGTATATGCCTTAAATTTAATCATAAAACCTGAATACTGCAGTCTTCACATGTCAGTACATACTGTAGCATGCCAACAGGAAAGGAAACACATTACATCATAGAGCAGGTGGAGCAGGTGAGGCTGTGGACAGTGAGCAGATGCCACTCTGTTTCCTCAGGTGCAAACGGCCTCTACACATTCAAGAAGAGCAAGGCAGTCCATCGGTCAAGGTCTGAATCTTTATCTTATTGGATCCTCTTGCAACTACGTAGTGTTAGCATTAGAGCTTACTGATATACATCATCTGGTTTTTTGATGCTGTTCAGAACTGGAAATTAATATTAGTTTAGATGTGAGAAACAATCTGAAAGTCATCTTGAGAAAAAGCATTTTGAGAAAAAGCATTTTAAAAAGCATCTTGAGAAAAAGCATTTTAAAATCTGATATATTCCTTGGTGTGTGAACATTAGGAAAATTAATTCTCTACATATTTCATATTTGAACACATAGATCTATGTTTTGTAACTATTGCTGTCACTAAGTACCATTACAAATGACACTTCATAAGACAATATACACATTAATATATGCCATTAAGAATAATTCATTATTTTTCAGAATCATTTAATTGCAGAATTAACATTAATGATATCTTGCAGTGCCTCTCATAAGGGAAAGTCTATTAATTAAATTGTACTGTAAATTCTTTTCAGATTATTTGTTCATGAATGTTTTCATTTTGTTTTAATTTTATTTTATGTACATCGGGTCTCTCGTGAAAATGAGATCACTATCTCAATGTGATTCACCTGAATAAATAAAAGTTATTAATTAATGTTGTGGCAACATTTAAATGATCAAACCTTTAAAGTCTTATTATTTTGAATGTGTCTGTGTGTGTGTGTGCGCGCGCTTGTACATTCGTATATGCATGCAGACACACACAAAAACAATTCTCCAATGTGAAAATTCCAGTGTATTTATACATTGTCTGCATTGTCCTTTTTATATCTACCTAAAGTATTTCAACACTGAGGTAGGTGATCATGACTGACAATTCAAACAGGAATGTGTTTGTCGAATTGTTCTTTTATATTACTGCTAATCAAGATGGATATTTCCAGCTTCTTTTCCCATTTTGTTGCTCCACAGGTGACTGAACTAACCTGTTCCTGGTGAAATAATGAACACACTTGTGGAAAATTCATCTTCCTCCATCTCGGGCAACTCCACTGACTGGCCCTTGGATGACTGTCATGACACCGAGGTTGCCGTAGCGATAGGCTCAGTTGCGGCGTGCGCCTCCTTCCTATTGGGCTTGCCACTCAACGTGTGGGTGCTCTGGCTTGCTACCTGGGGTGCAAGAGGCTTGATGGCTTTTGATATCTTTGCTGTTAACCTGACAGTTTTTGAGGTCATCTGTTGTCTTTTTTCTCCACTGGGGGTTTTCAAAGTTTATTTCCCAAGCAAAACCATGACATGTACTACAAGATTTGTCCAGGGGCTTGTAATGGTAGGACGATCCTTTTCTCAGCTAAATATTTGTTTGGAGCGTTACCTGGCAGTGGTCTACCCCATAGTCTTCCTGAAGACAAGATCACTGAGGTGTATGAAGTACAAAGTAATGTGTGTGGGCGTGGTCTGGCTGGTAGCTCTCGGGTTCTCTGTGATCATTCTGAAAAATTCCTCTACTTTCGAAGCTGTGCTCATCTCTGGCATCTTCATGGTCGTGCTTGCAGTGGAAATCTTCTGCAGCTTTTCTATTCTGAGAGCTCTGAGACAGCCTGGGCCAGGGGACAGAGAGAGGGAAAGCGTGCACAGCGTCAAGCGCCGATCTTTCAACACAGTCCTCATCCTCCTGGTAATAACAATTGTAACATTCTCCCCTTTCACCTGCCTATCTTTGCTGGCAGAACACCTGTCCTATGCTCAGATGTGCATATGCTTCAGCATCGCTTACTCACTCATTGTGGGATGCAACATGATGCAAGCTCTCCTCTATCTCTTCAGAACCGGGATGCTGCCACGCCCCAGGTGGCTCTGCAAGTACCTGCAGAAAACAGGGTAACTCCTCCATCAGGTGTCAGGGCCACACAGAGGGTGGTGAAAGAGCAGATCAGTGAGTTCAGTGCTGCTGGGGGAATGGAATCGTTGGCTAAATGGCAGCGTTTCCCAAGTCAGGTTTCAGTTGGGGCTCCTGTGTATGCAAGATTAAAGAAAAATTCAAAGATTTCTTGCCATGTTTAATAACTCCATCTTACTTTAGGAATGGAGATTTTTCTAAGATGAATTTGATGTTAAATTTCTTCTTTGTTATAGGGCTGAGAACAAGAGCTAAAACTAAAGGAGTAAAATGGACATGCATGTCTTTCACAAAGAAATTACAGCTGTCAAAATCAACATGTAATACTGATTTTTTTTTGCAATAAACTGTATATCGACCACTACCTATTGGACCCTAATCATTAAAGACAGCTCTGACTCACAGTTAGATTGCTGTATGAATTAATGTCAATAATACTAATTCAGATCTACTTTACATTACATTACAGTAGATTTTTTGTATTCAGTAATATAGGGTGAATATCAGTTTTATCCACTCTGGAAAAACTCTAAAGAATTTCCTCAGAAATTCTGAAGTAAATTATAAACTGTGAATTAATCACTGTCACTTAACATCACATGAATGTGTTAAAATTTCTTTCTTTCAGTGTCTTTAACAGATTATTTTATTGTCATCAAAAATTCTTATTACCCTGGGAGCACCCACTGCTTTTTATCTGGTTTGTTGAGCCCTAGTCTCATGTACATCCAACATGTTAGGTATTCTGTGTGAAACCTGTGATACAATAAAAAGTGTAAAATGTTTTTAAATCTGATTTGTTTGTATATTTTCATCCCTTCTGTCAAGTCCCTCACTATTTTTTAGAAAAATCTGAAGGAACAACTCTTCCGTAATCAACTGATCACCTGAATTACTACCAACTAAAGCAATTTCTTATGTAATAACTTCTGTTTTCCTTAAAAAAAAAAAAAAAAAAACGTAATGGTTTAATGCACTTGTGTCTCTGCTAGCAAGCTTGTATTTCGGCCAGCTATTGAAACTCGGTCATGCAGCACTTCTAATATTATGACTCCATGTATGGTTTTCGCTTGTGTTGTACTCTGCCTCACTTGTAAGCTGCTCGATAAAAGCATCTGCCAAATAAATAAATGTAATGATTCTGATTGTTTTGTTTTGTATGTTTCTGACCCGACTATTCTGATGATTACATGAAATCAACAACCATCTCCAATTCCACATCTCTATACTGAAGTTTTGCCTACTGTATATTTGTTTAGTAAGAATAATCATGACAAGGGTTATTAGCATTCTTTGTGATAGCTATCAAATATATTGCAGGTTGGAATATTGTCCATTTCATTCCATAACATCTCTCAAGGTCCTCATTGTGAATAGTGATAGTGCACCATAAATACCTCAGAGTATGAAGTCCCCTATCCAATCATAATCCTCTACTTCAACAGGGTAGCTGTGTGCTGAAAAGGAAAGGGGCAGGGCTCATAACCAAAAAGCTGATGCTCCACTTTCTGGGTGGGGCACTGCTGCCACATCCTTTCACAACGTGATTCACCTCAATTTCCTCAGGAAAATATCCAGGTATATAAATAGAAAACATGTAAAAGAAATATGTGCTATGTGAGCTGCTCTGGATTGGAACATCTGCCAAGCAACATTTAACTTGATGGAACCAAATAACACTCTTCTTCTGCTTAATTCTGTGTTTTTCGTATACATGTGCTGCATGGTGGAAATTCTTGCATTGAGGATTTGCAATAAAGAAATTGTTGGAGCAAACTATCAGAGCACCCTTTTAGGGGGAGATATGCATGCTCAGATGTGATTAGTTGTATTTTAGCATGTTCTATTATTTCTACATTACATTAGATCACATTAGATTTCTGCATTAGATTCAATCTGTATATGCCTTAAATTCAATTCTATTACCCGCACACTGTAGCCATCACAATTCAGGGAGTACTACAGCATGCAAACATGAAAGCAAACACATTACATCATAGAGCAGGTGGAGCCGGTGAGGCTGTGGACAGTGAACAGATGCCACGCTGTTTCCTCAGGTGTAAATGACCTCTACACATTCAAGAAGAGCAAGGCAGTCCATCACCTAAGGTCTGAGTCTTTTATCTTAATGAATCATTTTGCGGCTGTGTGGTGTTAGATCTTACTGCATAACCTAGAAGTTCAAGGAATTTGATGCTGTTCTGAAATGATGGAAACATCCGAGAATGGTGTTACTGACAGTATTCTAAATCAGAATTAATTTTGGAGTTCTCTCTAGAGGCAAAAAAATAATTTAAAATGTGGTATACTCTACATTGTGTGAATATAAGTGAATTTTAAGCAAAAATCTGATATATTTTCTACATAATCTGTCCCACATTTTAACAGATAGCTGAAACTTTGGTGACTATTTCAAACGAAGGATAAATAATTAACATTTTGTAAGATAGTATTAACATTAATTTGATATTAAATTCAATAATTTTGTAGGGATTGTTTCAAGACAAGATATTACTCAGCATTTGGTGAATGGTTTCTCGATGCTCAACAAACATTTAGTAAGAACAATAAAGCGTTACAAGAGCTGTTCTGAAGTGCCTGTTCTTACCATTAACAATATTATCACCATGGATAAACAGCCAGACTGCTTGTGAAGTCATGGCTTTCATGAACTATGCTATGTCTGCCATTTGAAATGGCAGGTGCTCAGCTTTTAGATTTTCTCCAGCTTTAAAGTTGTCATAATCAAAGATTTTACTTCTTGTCATTTGTACTGTGTGTGTGCATGCACATAGTCATTCCAGTAGATCTCCAATGTCAGTGCATTCATATTGTCCTCTTTTGTATCTATCCAAAGTGTTGGAAGAGAAAAATCATCATGACTTTGAGCTCAAACAGAAATGTTTTTTTTTTCCCTTTGTTTGTATGTTTTATCTCCAGCTTCTTTTCCCCGTTTGCTGTTTCACAGGTGACTCAACTAACCTGTTCCTGCTGAAATAATGAACACACCTGTGGAGAATTCATCTTCCTCTAGCCCTTGCATTCCAGACAACTCCACTCACTGCTCCTTGTATGACTGTTCTGACTCAAACAGTGCCATGCTAATAAACTTTATTATGGCATGCACCAACTTGCTGGTGAGCCTGCCACTCAACGCATGGGTGCTCTGGCTGACTGCCTTGCGCACTGGAGGCTTAATCGCTTTTGATATATTTGCTGTTAATCTGCAAGTTATGGAGGTCACCTTTGGTCTTGTGTCCATTGTAATAATATATATATATCTTTTTGCCAGCAAAGCCTTTAAGTATGTTACGATATTTTCCGATGGGCTCATATTGGTAGGAATACCCTTGTGTCACTGCTGCATTTGTTTTGAGCGTTACCTGGCAGTGGTCCACCCTGTAGTCTTCCTGAAGACGAGGGCACTGAGGTATATGAAGTATAAAGTAATATGTGTGGGCGTGGTCTGGCTGGTAGCTCTTTGCTGGATCTTTCTCGAACAACTCCTTATTTTCCCTGGATATGTGTTCTCTGGCATCTTTATCTTCGTACTTGCAGTGGAAATCTTCTGCAGCCTTTCTATTCTGAGAGCTCTGAGACAGCCTGGGCCAGGGGACAGAGAGAGGGAAAGCGTGCACAGCATCAAGCGCCGATCTTTCAACACGGTCCTCATCATTCTGGTAATGATGATTATCACGTACTCCCCTTTCACCTGCCTGTCTTTGCTGGCAGAAAAATTGTCCTTTACTCAGCAGTGCATAAGCCTTTCCGTCACTTACTTCCTCGTTATGGGTTGCAGCATTATATATCCTCTCCTCTATCTCTTCAGAACCGGGAGGCTGCCACACCCCAGGTGGCTCTGTAAGTACCTGCAGAAAACAGGGTAACTCCTCCGTCAGGTGTCAGGGCCACACAGAGGGCGCTGAAAGAGCAGATCAGGGAGATCAG
The DNA here is from genome assembly GCF_013368585.1 of Megalops cyprinoides. Lineage (NCBI taxonomy): Eukaryota > Metazoa > Chordata > Actinopteri > Elopiformes > Megalopidae > Megalops > Megalops cyprinoides. The sequence goes on along the minus strand of NC_050600.1, from coordinate 3,709,104 downwards.
TGCTGCTGGGGGAATGGAATCATTGGCTAAATGGCAGCGTTTCCCAAGTCAGGTTTCAGTTGGGGCTCCTGTGTATGCAAGATTAAAGATAAATTCAAAACTTTGTTGCCATACTTCTTAATAACGGCATCTTACTTTAGGAATGGGGATTATTTTCAAGTTTCCAACATCAATTTATTGTTAACTTATTTGTTTTTATAGGTCTGAGAACAAGGACTAAGACTAAAGGACTAAAATGGCCTTTCTACATTTGTAAAAGGGGAATTTTGCATTAGGAATGTCCTTTATTATCTATATTGTTATCAGAACATGTGAACCTACTGCAAAATGTCTTCACAAAGAAATTACAGCTGTTAAACTCCACCTGTAATATTAATATTGTTCACAGTATACTGTATATCAACCATTTTGTGTTGGGCCCTAATCATTTAAGAAGGCTCTCTGTTAGATTGCTGTATAAATTAATGTCAGAAACAATAATTCTGATTTTTTACATTAAGTTACAGAAGATTTCATGTATTTGGTACTATAGGGTGAATCTTACCCCTTGTGAAAAAAACACTCAAGAGACTTTTTTTTATCAGAAATACTCGGGTAAATAATAAATTGTTCATTAAGCAATCTCACTTAACATCACATGAATGTGTTAAAATTTCTTTCTTTCAGTGTCTTTAACACATTGCTGTGCTGTCATTAAAAATATGTTCTTATTACTCTGGGAACACCCCTGCTTTTTATCTGGTTTGTTGAGCCCTAGTCTCATGTACATCCAACATGTTAGGTCTGTGTGAAACCTGTGATATAATAAAATGTGTTTAATTGTTTTACGTATTGTTTTGTTTTGTATGTTTCTGACCCGACCATTCTGATGATTACATGAAGTCAACAAGTGTCTCCAATTCCACATCTCTATACTGAAGTTTTGCCTGTTGTATATTTGTTTAGTAAGAATAATCATGACAAAGGTTATCAGCATTCTTTGTGATAGCTATCAAATATATTGCAGGTTGGAATATTGTCCATTTTATTCCATAACATCTCTCAAGTTCCTCATTGTGAATAGTGATAGTGCACCATAAATACCTCAGAGTATGAAGTCCCCTATCCAATCATAATCCTCTACTTCAACAGGGTAGCTGTGTGCTGAAAAGGAAAGGGGCAGGGCTCATAACCAAAAAGCTGATGCTCCACTTTCTGGGTGGGGCACTGCTGCCAAATCCTTTCACAATGTGATTCACCTCAATTTCCTCAGGAAAATATCCAGGTATATAAATAGAAAACATGTAAAAGAAATATGTGCTATGTGAGCTGCTCTGGATTGGAACATCTGCTAAGCAACATTTAACTTAATGGAACCAATTATAACTCTTCTTCTGCTTAATTCTGTGTTTTTCGTATACATGTGCTGCATGGTGGAAATTCTTGCATTGAGGATTTGCAATAAAGAAATTGTTGGAGCAAACTATCAGAGCACCCTATTAGGGGGAGATATGCATGCTCAGATGTGGTTAGTTGTATTTTAGCATGTTCTATTATTTCTACATTACATTAGATCACATTAGATTTCTGCATTAGATTCAATCTGTATATGCCTTAAATTCAGTTCTATTACCTGCACACTGTAGCCATCACAATTCAGGGAGTACTACAGCATGCAAACATGAAAGCAAACACATTACATCATAGAGCAGGTGGAGCCGGTGAGGCTGTGGACAGTGAACAGATGCCACGCTGTTTCCTCAGGTGTAAATGACCTCTACACATTCAAGAAGAGCAAGGCAGTCCATCACCTAAGGTCTGAGTCTTTTATCTTAATGAATCATTTTGCGGCTGTGTGGTGTTAGATCTTACTGCATAACCTAGAAGTTCAAGGAATTTGATGCTGTTCTGAAATGATGGAAACATCCGAGAATGGTGTTACTGACAGTATTCTAAATCAGAATTAATTTTGGAGTTCTCTCTAGAGGCAAAAAAATAATTTAAAATGTGGTATACTCTACATTGTGTGAATATAAGTGAATTTTAAGCAAAAATCTGATATATTTTCTACATAATCTGTCCCACATTTTAACAGATAGCTGAAACTTTGGTGACTATTTCAAACGAAGGATAAATAATTAACATTTTGTAAGATAGTATTAACATTAATTTGATATTAAATTCAATAATTTTGTAGGGATTGTTTCAAGACAAGATATTACTCAGCATTTGGTGAATGGTTTCTCGATGCTCAACAAACATTTAGTAAGAACAATAAAGCGTTACAAGAGCTGTTCTGAAGTGCCTGTTCTTACCATTAACAATATTATCACCATGGATAAACAGCCAGACTGCTTGTGAAGTCATGGCTTTCATGAACTATGCTATGTCTGCCATTTGAAATGGCAGGTGCTCAGCTTTTAGATTTTCTCCAGCTTTAAAGTTGTCATAATCAAAGATTTTACTTCTTGTCATTTGTACTGTGTGTGTGCATGCACATAGTCATTCCAGTAGATCTCCAATGTCAGTGCATTCATATTGTCCTCTTTTGTATCTATCCAAAGTGTTGGAAGAGAAAAATCATCATGACTTTGAGCTCAAACAGAAATGTTTTTTTTTCCCCTTTGTTTGTATGTTTTATCTCCAGCTTCTTTTCCCCGTTTGCTGTTTCACAGGTGACTCAACTAACCTGTTCCTGCTGAAATAATGAACACACCTGTGGAGAATTCATCTTCCTCTAGCCCTTGCATTCCAGACAACTCCACTCACTGCTCCTTGTATGACTGTTCTGACTCAAATAGTACCATGCTAATAAACTTTATTATGGCATGCACCAACTTGCTGGTGAACCTGCCACTCAACGCATGGGTGCTCTGGCTGACTGCCTTGCATGCTGGAGGCTTAATCGCTTTTGATATATTTGCTGTTAATCTGCAAGTTATGGAGGTCACCTTTGGTCTTGCGTCCATTGTAATAATATATATATATTTTTTTGCCAGCAAAGCCTTTAAGTATGCTACGATATTTTCCGATGGGCTCATATTGGTAGGAATACCCTTGTGTCACTGCTGCATTTGTTTTGAGCGTTACCTGGCAGTGGTCCACCCTGTAGTCTTCCTGAAGACGAGGGCACTGAAGTGTATGAAGTATAAAGCAATGTGTGTGGGCGTGGTCTGGGTGCTAGCTCTCGGGTTCTGCTTGATCATTCTGCAACACCTCCCCAAATTTCCTGCAAATGTGTTCTCTGGTATCTTCATATTTGTACTTGCAGTGGAAATCTTCTGCAGCTTTTCTATTCTGAGAGCTCTGAGACAGCCTGGGCCAGGGGACAGAGAGAGGAAAAGTGTGCACAGCATCAAGCGCCAATCTTTCAACACGGTCCTCATCATCCTGGCAATGATGATTATCACGTACTCCCCTTTCACCTGCCTGTCTTTGCTGGCAGAAAAATTGTCCTTTACTCAGCAGTGCACAAGCCTTTCCGTCACTTACTTCCTCGTTGTGGGTTGCAGCATTGTACATCCTCTGATCTATCTCTTCAGAACCGGGAGGCTGCCACGCCCCAGGTGGCTCTGCAAGTACCTGCAGAAAACAGGGTAACTCCTCCGTCAGGTGTCAGGGCCACACAGAGGGTGCTGAAAGAGCAGATAAGGGGGATCAGTGCTGCTGGGGGAATGGGATGATCGTGGGCTTCTGGAACACATTTTTTTAATCACTCCATATGAAAGCACCTCTGTGTAACTCTCACCTACCTGCTACATTTAGGGCCAGTGGACAGCCAAAGGCATAAATTCTGTGCATAAGGTTCGAAGCTTTCAACAATGTATTCTTGACTTGAAATGTTCTGATTGGTGAGCTGAACAGCAAGAAAACCCCACAGTGACTTTATTCATCTCCTTAAAAGCTGCTTTGAGCACCTGCATACAGCCATTATAATTTGTTGTGCTGGAGGACATCACCAGAGGACTCTTAAACACTCAGAAGATGTGGAACTCTGTACATGTCTTTGGGGATAGGCCTGCAGGCTGCCCTCTCAGAGGGCATGTGCTGCTTCATTTCCTCCTGAACTGTGTCATAATCAGAGTTGCATGTTTTTCAGCATACTGTATATCCACTGCTACCCTTTGAGCCCTAATCATAAAAATTGTGGTTCACTGTTAGTTTGCTATATTAATAACTGTTAATAATGATATCCATTTTTAGATACATTACAGAAGATTTAACAAGTTTAGACAAGACAGAATGAATATCATAGTTTTATCCACTCATAAAAACCTGATCTCAAGCTACTTTCTCTCAGGAATATTGAAGTAAATGGTTAACTGTACATCAATTGCTCTTGCATCTTTTTTCACATTTTTTACTTTCTTCAACACATTATTGTATTCCTATCAAAAACATGCTGAAGGAGATATGCTGTATTACCCTGGCAGCAGTGTGCTTTTATTCTGGTCTATCGATTCCTAGGCTCATGTACATCCATTTTGTGAGGCATTCTGTGTGAGACTTCTCATATAATAAAACTTGTTTATTTTAAATATGATTTGTTTTTGTGTCCATTTCCGATTAATTCAACAAGCCTCTCCAGTTCCACGTCTATACTTCACGAGTAATCTACTAACCCCTGCAAATCGTTCTCCACATTTTCTCCCCTGCTTCTCCCCACACTTGCCTGGTGGTTGGTTGGTGTCTCATTATGGATGTCTAACCATCACTTAATTTGGCCAAGACCAAGCTTCTGTATATTCCACCTAGGTCTTCTCTGTTTGAAGACCTAACCATCACCCTTGAAAACAACAAAGCCTCCCTACCTGTCAAGACCCTCAGACTGACACTTGACAGTGATCTGACATAGACAGACCACACAGCTACAGTCAGAAAGACCTGCAAAATTCTTCCTATTCAATATCAGAGGAATTCACTGTGTCCTCCACAACCTACTTGACTACTCCTGGAATAAGCTCTGGTTATCTCCCACCCAGACCACTGCAACTTCTGCTTTTTTCCCCTCTCTGCAGGTGCTGTCAAACCTGTAACGTATTCAGAACGCTGCACTGAACGCTGAACTGTCCAGCTCTGAACACGAGCCAGACAACTTCGCTCAGCTTTGTCAGGATGCCTGGCTTCACCCCACCCCACCCCTCACCTCTCCTAACCTCGCATCCCGTTCATGTCCACTGGCTGTCTTAGCCTCTGTGTGGTCTAACAAGTTTCAGTCAGAACAGCTGAGACACTGGCCATCTGTCATCACAGACTAAAGACCCACCTCACCTTAGCCCCACCCTAGCCAAGCATGATCTTTCATCCCTCTTATGTGTAATTGTATATATGGTAGTTTACTTCTTCTGTTTTATGTAATTAGGATATGTGGAGGTTTACCTCAGGGCATGTGTTAGCATTGTCTTTACAATGGTACACTCCATAATGGTATAGGTGGTGCATATTGCATTGCATATTACAAGTAAATATCCAGCTACATAAATGTGAAAAAATGAGAAGCTATGTGAAAAAGCACTGGATAAGAAAAAATCCATTGTAATGGACCTAATCATAAAGATAATGATAAAAAAGATAAAGATAAAACATAAAGACATGTTGTACTTATTCAGGCACTTGTGTTTTGCAACAATGAATTTATTGTGGTAGGTAGGTATATACTTAAGGTAGCACTAGTTATCACAGCGCTGCGTGAGCGATTGTTGCATGCTCATATGTGGTCAGTTGCAGTCAGTATATTCCATTATTCCTGCAGCTCTATTAGATGCCATCTGTATATGCCTTAAATTTAATCATAAAACCTGAATACTGCAGTCTTTACATGTCAGTGCATACTGTAGCATGCCAACAGGAAAGGAAACACATTACATCATAGAGCAGGTGGAGCAGGTGAGGCTGTGGACAGTGAGCAGATGCCACTCTGTTTCCTCAGGTGTAAACAGCTTCAACTCATTTGAGAAGAGCAAGGCAGCCCATCAGCCAAGGTCTGAATCTTTTATCTAAATGGATCATTTTGCAACTATGTAGTGTTAGAGCTTACTGGACCATGTAGAAGTTCTGGTGTTCCGAACTGGTAGAAAATTCCTTGATGGTGTAATTGGTAACATTATTTTAAATAAGAAGAAACAATTTTGGATTTTAAGAAACCAAAAAAAATGTTAAATATTTTTATGCTATGTTGTAAACATGAGAAATATTTAATCAACAATCTGATGGGATTATCAACATTTATTCTATTCCATATTTTAACAGCTAGCTGTAACTATGTTAACTGTTTCTATTAAAGCACCAGTAATTAACTTTTGATAATACATTATGAACATCAATTTCTTACTGACATTAATTCATTATTTTTTACCATCTGTTAACATTAATGACTTTTTGCAGTGCCACTCATACGGCAAACTACTCAGCCCTTTATAAATCAACATCAAACATCATTTAACATGCATGAGATCTCTCTGGACACTATAGTAAATGTTAATATTACAAACCTGTAACACCACAGACAGGCAGATATGCAAACAGAGAGGTCATGTCTTTTATGTCATATGACATTTGTCACTTGAAATGACAGGTCTTCAGTGCTTAGGTGCACATTATTTTCGTTATTTTTCATGAACTTTGTTAACAAATATTTCAATTCTTGTCATTTTGACTGCGTGAGCATGCATGTACATTCATGCAGGCATGCAGACAGCCACTCAAGCAGCTCTCCAATGCAGAAATGCCAGTGTAATCATTGTCTTATTTTATATCCACCTAGTGTTAGAACAGAGGTGATCATGACTGTCAGCTCAAACAAGAATTCTCTTATCCATTTGCCATGTTTGCTGTTACTGCTCATCAAGATGGATATTTCCAGCATCTTTTATCCTTTCACTGCTCCACAGGTGACTGAACTAACCTGCTCCTGGTGAAATAATGAACACGTCTTCCTCCAGCCCTTGCATCCCAGACAACTCCACTGACTACTCCTCATGTAACTGTTTGGACTCACATACTGCCGTGCTGATATACTCAGTTGTGGGGTTGGCCAACTTCTTGTCGGGCTTGCCACTCAACGCATGGGTGCTCTGGATTACTGCCTTGCATGCAGGAGGCTTGATGGCTTTTGATGTCTTTGCTGTTAACCTGGCAGTTATGGAGGTCACTTTTTGTCTTTCCTCCCTCTTATTAGTATTAAGTATTCATTTCCTGAGTTTTGTTGTCATAAAGTATGTGATGTTTTTTCAGGTGTTAGTCCTGGTCGGACGACCTTTCTGTCACTGCTATATTTGTTTTGAGCGTTACCTGGCGGTGGTCTACCCCATAGTCTTCCTGAAGACTAGAACACCAAGGTTTATGAAATATAAAATCATGTGTCTGGCTGTTGTCTGGCTGGTAGCTCTCGGGTTCGGCGGGATCGTTCTGAAACAGTTCCCCAACATCCCTGTAAATGTGTACTCTGTCCTCTATATGGCCGTGCTTGCAGTGGAAATCTTCTGCAGCTTTTCTATTCTGAGAGCTCTGAGACAGCCTGGGCCGGGGGACAGAGAGAGGGAAAGTGTGCACAGCATCAAGCGCCAATCTTTCAATACAGTCCTCTTCATCCTGGTAATGATGTTTGTTGCGTACCTCCCTTTCATCTGTGTGTCATTCCTACAGTATCACCTACACCATCCTGAGGCATGCATAGGCATCAGCGTTGCTTACTCTTTTGCTGTGGGCTGCAGTGTGATTGATCCACTGTTCTACCTCATCAGAACCGGGAGGCTGCCACACCCCAGGTGGCTCTGCAAATGCCTGCAGAAAACAGGGTAACTCCTCCATCAGGTGTCGGGGCCACACAGAGGGCGCTGAATGAGCAGATAAGGGGGATCAGCTCGGCTGGGGGAATGGAATCGTTGTGAACATCTTGAATGTGATTCTTTTAATTAATTTAAGTAAATTTGGGTCTGTTACCGTTTTCCCATGTCAGGTGTCAGATGGGGTTCCTGTGTATACAAGCTTACAGTTAAAAGCAAAGCTATTTCTTGCCACATTTCTTAATGCATCTTATTTCTGTAAATTTAGTACTGCACTCTTCTGGTGTTTTCTGAGCCTGCCTTCCATATGAAAGGACCACTGATAGTCAGGCGGTAGCAAACCTTCTGCTCAGTAGATGCTTGATTACGTTTCATCTGTCATATCAACCTAAAATAAACATTGAAACATTTCATTTCCCACTCCTGCATGTCGTACCACCTGATGTTTTATACCATGTAATATTTTTTACCAATAAATTTAATTGAGCGCATTTTTGTGTTGATTAAGTTGATAATAAGCTTCTCTCTTGCTGTGATAGCTCATACCGCTAAGGCAATGCTTCACAGTGCAACAAAACGCTTAAACTTATAATTATCCGGTGTAAAATCGTAATATACTTAAATAAATACTTGGTGTCTATTTGAATGTATCCACTTTCTCTGCATTATTCATTTTACTCAATGTTTGGTCACTAGCGGCACAGTAGTAGACAGTAAAGGCTGCTTGCCCAATGTAATATATGTGCTTTAAGTTGGTACAGTGTTACCTGGAGTGTAATACTTATTTATTAACTTATTGTAACAATGTAACAAAGACTAGCTAACCAGTACATTTATTATATGTACTATATACTCTTTTGTGGAACTTCTCCAATGTAATAATACATCACAGTATGCAACTGCTCCTGTTCCTTTCTTGTAAATATGACCTGAACATGGCTTCTGTTTAGGTTGTAGTACATTATACAAATGGTGCTTCAGTACTATGGGCTTGCTAACAGGACACTGTACACTACAGCTCACCCCTGTTGGAAAGCCTCCTGGAATTTCCCTTTAATCAGGACTGAGTATTAGAAGATGACAAACCAAACAGGAAACAGTACTGAAACCAAGGCCTGAGGGGGTAGGGGGTGGGGGGGTGTTGATGATGAATGTTGATGACAGCACATTTGAATTCAATGAAGTGCCAGCATATGCCTCTGTCATCTGATCTGCTCTGGCTCCATGCAGTATGTTTACACAGAGCTGTATTGATACAGGCATTTTAAAAAACAACTCAATACTGTTTTGCTTACCTTTAGAATTACACCCGTAAATCACCGTGACTGCTATTATCATTGTCCAGATGGGAGAAGGGAAAAATAAATAACATAATCCTCAGTGATATGTTTTATATGTCCAACAGGAGATTTTTTTGGGACCCTTCCAAGTCCCTGTCCAGGGATGTGACATCAGTCACGTCCTGGTATTGAATGCGAACATGCTTCAGAGGCTGTACAATGACGTACTGTATGTTTCAGTCCCTCGCTGAGCTACAATGGAGGCTTTGAAGGTGTAAAACAAAAATGTTGAGTTCTCTCTGCTTGCCTTTCTGATCTGCATTCTAGCCAATCCAGCTGCACATCTCACTGCGTCACCTGTTCAGTATGCACCCCTAGCATCATGTATTAAATAGCCTATTTGACGAAGAGAGCGGACATGTCAGAATCAGCATCACTATGACTGAGAGAAAACCAAGAGTCCAACTGGTTTTTTGTGAGGAAAAGAGACAGCGCCATGGTGTCTGAACAGAGCTTCCTCCAGGTGTAGAGTCACCTCAGGACACCAGTGAAAAGTTCAGCTGCGTCCTTTTACACCTGTAGCTGATTTGTATAAGCCCAACTCAGCCCCACAAACTAACCCCACAAAACCTGACTCCATTGGGACAGCCACATTAACCTCATTCTGAGATGCTCTAATAGACTTGCAGGTAAATATCACACACCTGTCTCAATGGCATGCACAGCACTTTAAAAACGTGTATTACTGTCAGTCCATTTGACAACATTGCCAGCTAAGCACAATCTTAATAACACAATAGAGAAGGTTCAGTAGATTGCTGATGACACACACTGTTGTCAGAGCTGGTGGTATGGCAGAAAGTAGCATCCCAACCCAATCCAACCATGAAAATCACAGCGCCAATATAAAGCAGACAGCAGACCAATGTTAATGCTGCTTTAAAAATCTATGATCTATGATGAGTTTCCAGGCATCACACCAAAAAAAGCTGTTCCAGGTAAACACCTACAAAGTAGGTAAGAGAATAGGCTAGGGCAAAGCAATGGGAAGTTGAACATCTGGTGTATTTATCTAACATCTAAACCGCTTTGTATGGGGGAATCCATATGATTTGAAACATGCGTGACACCCAATGTCTCTTTTTTGTACACCTATAGGTTGTATATGTATTAGAAAATTAATTTGGGCCCCTAACTAAGCCTCTAAACCCCAGTTTGAACACTTAACTGGACAGTATACAATATAACTTTTCTATGGCTAACAAACTAGTATGGAGATGAATTCTTCATATTCATTTCAACACATATTGTAGTTTGTTCTGGCTGAAAATTTGCTGGTCTGCTGTGTCTGTCTATTAAGGAAAATACCTGATAGACACAACAATGCATCAAGTTTACACTCATCAGTTTACACTTTGTATAACCCTGAAATACCCATCTGTCTGCATGTGATATCTTGTGCTCCGAATATATACAGTGTTTCATGACAAAATGTGTGAAGCCAGAGCAACTGTTACATGAATACCACAGGGCTTAAAGCAACAAAATTTTCTGAGCCTGAAATAGGACGCACATAAATTTAGCGTTACCACAACAGCTTTAATTCATAATTGTAAAACAAAAAAATAAATAAATACAATAATTAATATAATTTTGTATTACAGTGCTCAAGTTAAAGGCGCTTCCCTTTTTCTTAAATGCTTTTAAAAATGAAAAGAGCAACTTCAATAAACGTTTGTCGAGTAGCAAGATGCTGTGTTACAACTTTGTCCAAGTCATTATCATAGTCGGACCAAGACATTGAGGAGTCTTGGATGGATGAAGCGGCAGCAGCTGCAGTGGCCACAGCTCCCGGCAACGCTGACGCATGACGAAGAGCGGGAACAGCTGCTTTGTGTGAGGGATCTGTATCATGCCGAGACAATGCATTTTGCCGCTTGTCCCATACTGTATTTTTTCGAACGCACGGTGCAACAGCAGGTCCCGGGCTCCTTTAATTGGTGACAACATAAGCCGAACGTTTGTCCGCCATTACCGTTTTCATCTAACCAAGCCTATCGCCATTTATTTTTCACCTCCCGTTCGCTTGTGTCTGCACCAACCTTCACAAGTATCGTTTCCATGCTCCACCTATTTCAATGCATGTTAGCCTATCGTGCGGTAATCAACTTATACAGTCCCTGCGAATACTTCCTGGCACCACCTCACAGAAAGCTGAATCTAGTTGCCGATTGGATAAGAGCGCTGCTCTCGTGCCAGTACGTCGCCTAAACGGGCTGCTATTGGTTCAAACTCATCCGAAAAAATGGATGTTTTTAATAAAATTGCGTTCCGGTCTGGTAATATCAGGGCCAGTATACGCTAGTAATAATTCACTGATCTGAAATCTCCGCATACCTGATTTCGGGCGTGGGGCTGGAGATCTTTAACCCGTGAAATCACTGCCTACTCTCAGACAAACTTACTAACCTCGTGTAGTTCTGGTCATCTGATAATCAGACTCCTGGTCATACACCACTGCTGGGAGCGGCTGTGCTCTGTCCTCTGTCCTTTTCCTAGTAGATAAAATACATCCATTTAGCATTACTGAAACACACCTACAACTACTGGGTTGTTTCATGTACTAAAAAATGGATTTCAACTTTGTCCAAAATCTTACATCTAAAATATCTTAAAATTTGTCAGTTTAGGCTTAAAAATTGCCCTAATTGGCAGCTTTGCTGACAGAAATGACTAGTTTTTTTTTTTTTTTCATTTAAATTTTTTAACAATATTTCAACAAAAACCCTTCAATATGATATCTGAAAAGAGTCATGGCATTCATAAAACCTTATGTATCCCATGTGAGAAATTCTTGTAACTCCCTTGAGTTTGTAATTCCATTTGAATTGGACTGCACTTCACCCCATCGATATACAAACACTGAGATTGAAGTACATCTCTAGGCCATGTCATCAAGCCAGAAAAAAGTCTTTGCCAGCTACACATTTATTTAAAAAAAAAATTCTGTACACCTTACCACATCATTAATCGATTAGAAGAAGAGTACCGTGTTACTTGCTTTGCATTGCAATTAAACTGGTAGCAATTTAGCTCGCTAATACGGTTTTATTTATTGGCTGTCTAGCTATACCTTAGCTGCGTTCAACTTGGTTCAGGCGTTCAAGCGTCAAGCTAATCATCTCAGTAGGACTTTACAGAATAAACAGTAGGTAATATTCGCTAGTTGGCTAGCTAGCACAGGTAGCTAGTTAGCTAGCTAGCGCAACTGGCGAGCTACTAGTGAGGGAGGAATTGACATTAGTTACCTAAGAAAGTAACATTCTACTATTTTCATATATATATATATATGGAAATATTACACTTGACTTGTATACAGCCATGCAGCCAAATAACTAAAATACTCTCGTCGGACAGCGAGCGACCTTACCATACACCTTGGAGCCGGGAGCCGTTAGACATTTGTCTCCCTCACATTTGCCGCCAAAATGTCATCAATATATACTGATTACGTCACCTCAGACAAATCTGCATATGCATACACGCGCACGCATGATAGCACCTGTCAACTTGGCCGTACTTTCCCAGTGTAATGCAACTAAATTTAATGTATAAAACTGATCATTTATTACTTATTTTGAATTAATTAATTGTCCCAAGGATACTTTTTCAATAATATCTTTTTAGACAACACGATTAACGCAGGTTTTTTCGCATTCTTGTACTTATTTGGAAAGATAATTAGGACGGAAATACCAAGCTGAATTTATCAGTTTTGTCGAAAATGGTATCAGATGCGCTGTTATGGTGCACGGGAAATTGCCATGGTGCGGCGCATCGTCGCAACCTGTGCAGTAGCAGTCATCTTCCGGTTCCGTTCCGGTTCAGGAGAGATTGTGACGCTTCGCGCATTGTAGTGGAGGGGCGGTGACCAACAGCCATCAGACGGACATGGAGGTATGGTTCACATCGTTCAATACAAAACTTGTGAATACATAACTCTCATGGCGTGACATTATCATTTGCGATGTGGTTTCGGTTCCCTTTAAAGAGTTCGTGCTTTCCCTTTCCTTTCGGGTCTTTAGATTTTGAATTCCAGTGCTATGTAGCAAGCTAAAGGACGAGCTCACTTAACGGTTTTACCGATTAGCAAGCGATTCTAGCGAGCTAATTATTGCCAACCTGTCATGTTCATAGTTCAAGAGGTAGCTGGCAAGATATCTTGGTGTTAACTACAGTGTATTGCCGAAAAACAAATAAACTGAGCGGTTATGCATTTACTTGAATACGTGATTGTTGTTCATGTGTATACGTAGCTTTGGATTAAAACGTTATGGTACTAACGAGGGCTGAAGCTACGAGCTCACTATGCAGTATAACTTGCTAAGTAAACGGACAGCGGGCTGTTGTTCTGTACTTCGAACCCATGTTATGCTACGTACAGAAGAGCACGTGCATGCGTGCGTGTGCAGCGCTGCCAGCTTTGTAATGCCCGGCTCCAAATCTATATCACTGTGCCAAAAAGTGACATTTACCTTAAGTAACTCAGTGTCTTCGCTGTCTGGGTAATGTTACCATTTCACAGTGCCCATGAATATGTACGTGCAACGTGACTACTCCCAATAAAATGTGTCTTGTGGTGGGAAAAGTTGCAACCATTTGCTCGAAGATTTGTCAGCATTATTTTAGATTGTTGAACTATTTGTGTAACCCTAAATGTATGCAGTGGGTGTGGATGTGTGCATACACTGGTGCGCCTGTGTGGCATAGTTGTTAAGGAGCAGGACTTGTAACAAAAAGGTTGTTGGTTTGATTCTCCGCTGGGGCACTGCTGTTGCCCTCAGTAAATATCCATCCAGCTCTATAAATGGATAACATTGTAAAAAAAAAAAACATGGCCAATGTGTCACTCTGGAAAGAGCGTCTGCTAAATGCTAGTCATGTAATGTAATATAATGCATGCAGATAGAGCATCCTTAGATCATGTGCACAGTACTGTTTCTGTTGCCCTGCAGGTGCAGAGGAAGCTGTTGAACTCCCCGGAGTGTTGTGTGGACGAGGCGCTGTCGGGGATCGTCAGCTGCAACGGAGGGCTGGTTCTGCTCCGGGGCCACAGGGTCGTGCTGCGCTCGGACCTCGGGGCCCTAAAGGGCCATGTAGCCCTGCTGTCGGGAGGAGGGTCTGGACACGAGCCCGCCCATGCAGGTGAAACAGCAACGCACAAGCACACGTGCACATAAATCAAATGCACACACACACACACTCTCTCACACACACACACACTCTGATTAAAGATACACACAGTCACACGCACAAATAAAACGGAGATAGACAAATGCACAAACATGCACATAAAGGATAAACACACATATACAGTAACATGTGGAACATGGAGGGGAGAGCCGAGGCGCTCAGCCTTAATGTGAAGATGATGCAAACGACAGTGTTCAACAGCTTAATGCGCAGGCTGGCATTCACATGCCACCAGAGAATGACCTGAATGCCAATGTGTGTGTGCGTGCGTGCATGCATGAATGAATGCATATGTACAGTCCACATACAAACACACACACACACACACTTGATATTATACAGTGTTTTACTGGAGAGGGTGTCAGAGGCTCTTTAGTGGCTCCCATCCAGGACTCACACTTCAGGCAGGGGTATGTCCTGTTCTCTCTCAGTTCATGTTGATTAGGGGGGTGTGTCCTGTTCTGTTACGTGAGCAAGGGGTGTGTCCTGTTCTCAGATCCTGTGGGAAGTGTCTTGGTCTCAGGTTACGTGGGCGGGGCTGTGTGTGTCCTGCTCTCAGGTTACATGGGCGGGGTTGTGTGTGTCCTGCTCTCAGGTTACGTGGGCGAGGCTGTGTGTGTCCTGCTCTCAGGTTACGTGGGCGGGGCTGTGTGTTTCCTACTGTCAGGTTGCGTGGGCGGTGCTGTGTGTGTCCTACTCTCAGGTTACGTGGGCGGGGCTGTGTGTTTCCTGCTCTCAGGTTACATGGGCGGGGCTCTGTGTTTCCTGCTCTCAGGTTACGTGGGCGCGGGGATGCTGTCGGGCGCTGTGGCGGGGGGTGTGTTCGCGTCCCCTCCCCCGGGCAGCGTGCTGGCAGGCATCCTCACTCTGTGGCAGGCGGGAGTCTCCGGGGTGCTGCTCATCGTGAAGAACTACACCGGGGACCGCCTGAACTTCGGGCTGGCGCTGGAGCAGGCACGCGCCCGGGGCGTGCGCATCGCCATGGTGATCGTCGCGGATGACTGCGCCTTCACCCACCTCAGCAAGGCTGGGAGGCGGGGCCTTTGTGGCACCGTGCTGGTTCACAAGGTACGGCAGCAGAGAGTGGGTTTCACAGGTCAGGGCCTCAGGTCAGTCTGAGATCACGCTCCTAGCCTGCTGTGATTTTAGCTTAAAAGCCCAGGTAGTCATGGCTGCCTTTGAAGATATCATTCAGGGTGCGAAGTGGCATTTCACATCTTGGAAGCTTGTAGCTCATTGGAAAGCCAAATAAAAGCTTTTGCCAATCTACAAATCACAGATCAAGACTTCCATGATCAAACTGTTGGATCTTTACTTTTTTTTGGGTTAGTTGCAATGTGCATGTGTTTGTGATTCTAGTGAGAGAGCCTTTTTTAATCAGTGACTCTTTTCTTTCCATAGCTGGCTGGGGCCATGGCTGAAAGGGGTTGTTCTTTGGATGAGATTGTCGCCAAGGTGACAGAAGCAACTAAAGGCATTGGTGAGACTGATGGAGATGTATGTAGTGATAGTATGGTAAAGCCGTTTTAGTAATTTGAATCTGAATTGTTACTGTTGGTTTCCAGGGACTCTGGGTGTCAGTCTGTCTCCCTGCAGTGTCCCTGGCTGCCTGCCTACCTTCCAGCTACCCCCTGGAGAGATGGAGATGGGCCTGGGTGAGCAAGCCTGTCAATAAGGGCGGGAGGGAGTTGGTCAGTGAAGGAGTGAATTAGTGAGTGAGTCAGTCAGCGATTGAGGGAATGAATCTGTGAGTGTGTTAATGAAAAGAGAGGGGGGAAGCGAGTCAGTGAATGAGGAAGTGAGTCGTTGAAGGAGTGAATCAGTGAGTGAGTCAGTCAGTGACTGAGGGTGTGAATCAGTGAGTATGTGAATGAAAAAGAGAGTGAGTGAGTGGGTCAGAGGAAGAGTGAGGGAGTGAGGCAATCCGTCAGCAAGGGAGTAGGTAAGTGAGTCAGTAAGTTAATAAAGGGAAGGAGTGACTGAGCTTTGAAAGAGTAATGGAGTTGGTATGTGATGGAGTGAGTGAGTTAGTGAGGGGGTGAGTTAATGGGTGAGTGCAAGGATCTACAGGTGAGCAAGATGGTGATTAGATGGCTGAGTGAGCGGATGGGTGAATGGGTTAGGTACACAAACGTATAAATCACCAAGGTGTTGGTAATGCAGTCAGTCATGTCTGGAATTCACTGCTGTCTTCTATGATAGATTGTGACACAGTGGGCTGAATGCTTCTGACATTTGTTGAGAGCAGCTACTCCACAGTCTCTAAGATTCTCGATCTGTCAATCTCTTCCACACAGGAATCCATGGAGAGCCGGGCATTAAGAGGTCAAAGGTCAGCGTACAAGGTTATTGTGTCATGTTTTACTCTTGTACTGACAGGTTGAGGTTTATAGCAGTGTGAAACTGATATTTGTATTAATTGATTTCTACTGTAGGTGGCCTCTGCAGATGAGGTGGTGAAGTCCATGATTGATCACATGACTGACCCCTCCAGCCAATCACATCTTTCGCTGAAATCGGGTAGGTCATGTGTGATAAAGTGCTGAGTATGTGGAACAGATAGTTAATTCTGCACTTAAGAGGTCAAGCCTGCTCTACGTTACAGCTCGATAGGGTTTTGTGTGATGTCTTATCACAGTACAGTATGTTACACAGTGATTTTGTGTTATGATATAAAGTTTTGTGGCAGTGTGATGATGGTGTGTCAGCATAATGCTGTGTTGCAGTATGTTGTTGCGTTTCAGTAGATATTGCATTACGTTTTGATGCTGTGTTATAGTGTAATGTAAAGTGTGATGTTGTATTGCAGTGTGATTTGTTACACTGTGATGCATTTCAATATGATGTTGTGTTTAAGTGCGTTGTTGTGTTACAGGGGACAGTGTGGTGCTCTGTGTGAATAACCTGGGTGCCCTGTCCTGCCTGGAGATGGCTGTGGTCAGCAGGGCTGCCATCAGCTGCCTAGGTGAGAGTGCCCCCCAAGCGTACTGCAGTGGTTCACTCGTTATTATTATTATCATAGTATTACACTCCTGCGTTTCACACATTTCTGGTATGTCTGACTGCACCTGTGTTCCTCCTTAATGGAGTGTACTCATGTATAAATCCCCAGAGAGCCAGCATGGTTCAGGTTTGGTCAGCTGTATCAGAGGCCCTGGTAGGTGGGTGAGGAGACAGACTGGCTGTCAGCAGCAGTGTGGCTGTGTATTTAAAGATGAAGCCCAGCGCTGTTTACGAGCTCACGCCCGAGAGAGGGAGTGACAGCGGTGTCTGTGGTGTGTGCGGTTGCCGTGGTTGCAGAGGCCCGAGGCGTGCAGGTGGCGAGGGTGATGTCCGGCTCCTTCATGACCTCGCTGGAGATGGCTGGCATGTCTCTGACGCTCATGCGCACGGACAAGGAGACGCTGGTGCTTTTCGGTGGGTCCTGTCACTTCCTCACACGCGGCACACCCCCCCCAGCCCCCCAGATTCAAATTCACAGGGTCATTTTTCAAACTGTTAATTTGTGTTTTCAAAGATCACATGACACCAGCAGATCTGCTCATCGGCCATGTGGGTAGACCCTCTCTTTCACTCTCTTTCCCACTCTGTCTTCCTCTCTCTCTCTCTGTAGATGCTAAAACCACAGCCCCTGCCTGGCCTAACCTCAGCACGGCTGTGCTGAGTGGGCGAAACTGCAGCGTAGCACCGCCCGAGAGCGCCTCGGCGTCGGAGGAAGCCGCAGACCAGGAAGGTAGAGCTGCATCGGCTGCGCCCAGCTCACACACTTTGTCAGCGCAGCTCCGGAGTATGACACTATTGAGGATCTTTGATCTCTGCTCTCCCTACCAGCACTGAAAGGCCAAAAGTTTAATTCCAAAAAGCAGTGAGCGGAAGAGTGTGATTGGCTGAATCAACGCTGCAAATAACACACGGAGCAGGCGGCTAGCTTTGGTGTTTTTTTTTTGATAGGCAGTCTGAGAGCTGCAAATAAAAGAGCAATCAAGTGATACAGTCTGATAATTTAATAGTCCAACCATAATCATGGTTCAGCCTCTGTGGGTTGACATGTGGGTGGGTGTTAATACAGCAGATGTTATCACACTGTGATAATCACAGTGAGCTTTTAGCTGGAGGAGGCAGCTGAATAAGATCGCTGTGGGTTGATACTGCAAGTGGGTGGTGGTTGTTGTCGAAGGAGGTCGGCAGAGAGGATCACTGTGGGTTGTTGTCTTGGTGACGACTCTTCTTGCTGGCAGGTCCCCTCAGTGATGTGATGCGGAAGGTTCTGGAGGAGATATGTGCCAGCCTGCTGAAGCAGCAGGAGGAACTAAACGCTCTGGACCGAGCAGCCGGGGATGGGGATTGTGGGAACACACATGCACTGGCTGCTCATGGTGAGTGACAGGTACATGCACCTGCATGCAGACACACGCATACACACACACACACACACACACGCGCACAGATACACACACGCGCACACACACAGACACACACGCACAGATACACACACACACACGCACACACACACACGTGCACACACACACGCACAGATACACACACACGCGCACACACACACACGCACAGATACACACACACGTGCACACACACACGCACAGATACACAGATACTCTGACTGGTACACACACACAGATACACACACACACACACGCGCGCGCGCGCACACACATAAACACACACACGCACACACACTCTGACTGATACACCCATACATGCACAGATACACACAGACGCACTCACACAGACAGGAGTGCAGAAGCACATATACACGTACAAACATATGCAAAATATGCAACACATGCAAAATATACACTGGCACAGACACAAAAACTAACACAGCGTTTCTCAAACCTCTCCTGGAGGGCCACTTGTCCTGCATGTTTTAGATCTCTCCCTGCTCCAACACAGCTGAATCAAATGATCAACTCGTTACAAACTCCTGAAGCTGCTTAATAACAAACTGATCATTTGAATCAGCTGTGCTGGAGCAGGGAGAGATCTAAAACATGCAGGACACGTGGTCCTCCAGGAGAGGTCTGAGAAACGCTGATCTAACTAAAGTGAACAACACCATGTGTACATATATATATGTATATATGTATGCACAAAATTACATTCCATGACATGACCTTTTATCGACTGACCACTGATAAGTGTACCTTTCTCTTCACAGCCATTCAGGAGTGGCTGAATAGTCATGTGGTCCCTGGTTGTCCAGGGCAATTGCTGTCTTCTCTCGCAGTATTGGTGCAGGAGCGCATGGGCGGGTCTTCAGGGGCGGTCAGTTCCATACTTGTGAAGGAGAGCCTCTTTTTTAGCCTCTTTTGGGTTGTTCTGATTGGCTTATGTGTCTGACAGTGTGTTGACTCTGGGTTTAGCTTGAGCTGTGAGCTGTAGTGAATAGAAAGCCTTTGCAAGTTTGACTTCATTGCCTCTGCTTTAGCATAACAGATATCCGCAGTGTTGCAGCAAGCACTGAAGACTCATTTAGCTGCATGGCAGTTTCTGTCATTTACCAAAATCTTCATTTCATTATTAAATTAATTGTTAATTTATTAATAATTAATTAATAAGTGATAATGATGTTAAAAATGAAATGGATACCATCAGTCTGCTCTGGAATGACAAAATATCAGTCGGCAGCGTTTCTTCGTGAAATCTTTCACATCTGCCTCATGGTAACCTTTCGCCCCCCCGCCCCCCCCACAGCTCTACAGTCTCTTCCTGACTGCCGCTGCACTTCCTCTGAGGGGATACAGTCACCCTGCAGCCTGGGCTGAAGCAGTGCATGCTGGGACAGAGGCCATGCGCAGGTGAGGGCGTGTGGAATGCACAGCTGCATGTTCGGCAGCAGTGCCCCCCTCCCCGCTGTGACTCTGACACACCGACTGCGCTGTGTTCGAAGAGGCAGCCGAGGGCAGGAGACGTCACTGCGCTGAAGGAGAGGTTTTATCGTGCGCTGTGTCGATAGGTGCAAATCTTGGAGCTGCTGCGCCTGTGTTTACCTGGCCTTTGTTTCTCTGCAGGTATGGAGGTGCGGAGCCTGGTGACAGGACCATGGTAGGACTGTCCGCAGTTCCCGCTCTCTGTCCTCCCTCTGCTCTGTGTCTCTGTCCCCATATGATGGTCTGTGATCTGTGTCCCTGCTTTCTCCAATCTAAACTTCACAGCTCGATGCCCTGTGTCCAGCAGTGGAGGAACTGAAGAGGCTCTCGTCAGCGCCCTCTGGTGGAACGATGGCAGTGCTTCAGAAAGCCGTGGAGGTACAGCGTGTTTATTTCAACTGCGGTCAATCAATGGATCGCCAGGCATTATCCAACATTTATCAAGAGGCATGTGCTGTCAGTGTAGGCCTTTACTTTGGCCACTTTGCAGCTGGTCCACCCTCTGTCTCTTTTCCCATCTGTCCTTCACAGAAAGCGGAGCAAGGGGCGGAGTCCACGCGTGACCTCACAGCAAAGGCGGGAAGGGCCAGCTACATTGCAGCTGAACGCGTGACTCTGCCTGACCCTGGCGCCGTGGCGGTAGCCACAATGCTGAGGTCGGTGTATGTGGCCCTTGGAGGCAGCAAGTAATGACACAGGTGATGTCAGCATTGGAGCTCACCCCAGCCAATGGGAGCCCTCGCACTACAGTAATAGGGGTGTGCCTTTGGACAGGATACTGTTGTATCCTTGGACAAGCTCCTTAAATGAAATGCCGCAGTTAAAAAAATCATGCGTATGAACTGATTAAGTTTAGGATACGTAGTGAGTTACACCCGAGGTGAGACATGAACAAAGAAATTAATAATGTGATGTCATGCAATGATGTCATGATGTGAAGCGTGTTAACATGCTGAAAGGGAACCATGCTAGCTGTGAAAGCAGTCCCCATATATTCTAACACTAGCAGTAGCTAACTACTGGACTAACATGTACTTCATGCACCTGAAACTGTGAAAATTAACATGTAATTTTTTTTTAAACTAATAAATGAATTTCACTGCCAGTTATAGCTGGTCTATGTCTTTATTTGTACCTCTGACTTTTAAATCAAGCCCCGGAAACAGGCTTCACAGGAAGTGGAAAGGTCCACTGTGACACACATGTTCCGAAGACACAACTGTGTGTAAAGTTAGGACTTTGTCTGTGAAGTCACTCACGCAAAGCCCTTTATTAGCTGAAATGCACTCTGTTCGGTGGCAAGAAGTGTTTTTGGTCTGATATCAAAGCCTAGTTTTGGACACAGGCGTTTACTCATTACATTACATTATTGTCACTTAGCAGATGTTCTTATCTACAGTGACTTACACAGGTTATAGTTTTGCATGTTATTCTTTTATACAGCTGGATGTTGAAGGCAATTTTGGATTAACCCTGCCTAAGGGTACAACAGCACTGCTGGGGATCCAACCGGCAACCTTTCGGTTACGAGCCCTGCTCATTATCACACCACACTGCTGCCCACAGCGCTTCACCAACAAAGCTGTGCTGATGGTGATCGGCTGCTGTCCTCAAATGCCCAAAGAGACTTGTATGACACATCTCCAAGGTGACCTGTGTTTACACATTTTGTTTTTCTTTATTTATAGTTTTCCGTAGGTGTGGCTTTGTGCCGCTTGTAACAGACATATGCGTTTGGAGAGGAGGCCGCCCTCCTGTCTGCTGCTCATGTCTGGATCCTGCAGCTGCTCTGAGTGGGGATTTCTCTGCAAATGACATTTTCCTCCCTCGCTCATTCTTCACAGACTGATCAAAAGATACTCTTCTTAAGTCAGCAGAATAAGCCCCGATGCTTATGCCCCCCAGGGAACTTTGGAGGAGTCCCTGCCCTCGCTCTGTCCTGTCCTGATCTGGCTGCTGTTCGCTCAGCCGGCTGGTTCTTTTATTTGTTAATTAATTAATTTTTTGTGTTGTGTCTGTTGGTCGTGTGCTGAAGCTGTGCTGTGTTCTCCTCCCGGCGCCTCTGCTTCCCTCTGCTGAGCCTCTCTCTGACGCGGCCACTCCTGACGACTTTTATCTCACATCTCTGAGTCAAAGTCCGCTTCCTCCCGCCGCAGCGGGACAGCCACCGCTCTGGTGACTAAAAGAAAGAGGAAAGAAAGAGAAAAAAAACAGACCTCCCACCTGCTTTCGTTCAGGAGCTTTCATTTTTTCATTTTTTTCTTTCGCTCGTGCCTCCCTCACTTCCTGCTTTGGACCTCACTCGTCGACAGGCAGCGAAGCGAAGCTCTCTGCGCGACGACGTGACGGCGCGAAGGACGAACGGACACCTGGCCTCGCGGACTCAGCCAGCCGAGCAGGTACGAGCGCTTACCGCTGCCGTCGCTGCGGGGTCCTCCGTTATCACCAGAACCACAACGGAGGCCAAGCGTGACTCGCGAGGAGACACGGCCTCTACACTGCAGTGCTGTCTGCCGTTGCTCTTTAAACTGGAACCACGCTGAAGTACGAGTGTGAGGGCAGAATCAGGGTGTGAGAGAATAGTGTAGACAGAGACAGAACAGAACTTTGGATTGAAGCCAACAGAACCAGTGAGTGAAAGGCGCAGTCCTGTACTTTAGGCAGTACATTTGCTCAATACTAGGAAAAGTGCGAAGGAATTTCAGCTTTTTGAAAAATTTCCTTATCATTGTGCACGCAGTTGGAGCTGGAGAAGAGACACACTGATTAAATCATCTGACAGAGTGGCAGATGGCTGAACACTTTCATTTAGGATGTATTCGCAGCTTAGTCCCTGCTTTAACAGTATTGTTGATCAAGATGTCAAGATGCTTGACGCAGGACAGTATTCATTCCTTGTGTGTGTGAGTTTTTTTTTATTCTGGGGAGGCAGAAACACTAGTCTGCAAAACAGGATGTTCATATCACCGCTAAATCCAAACAAGCAAAAGCTACAAAATGGTAGCGGCTACACCAGGCACGATCGGATCAGTAGCGCGCTCATGACGACACACCGGAGGTTCACACACTGTGAAGCTCTGGAAAGAAAGAGGGGTTTAGATTGAGATCCGCGATGGTCCGTGACCATCGTCCCAAAATCTTGTTTTCTGGTAGTTGGTGTTTCCACTGTGACATGTACCTGTATGTCACAGTAACATCCAAGTGGGATGTAATGAACCCTCAGAATACCAACCTTTTCACAGGCTGTCGCTCCCAGAGGTCTCATCTCTATTGTTCTCCCCTTATTGGCTTGTCTTTGAAACAGAGGAGTGTGGTATAAGGAACTGAGATTGTATCTGGAAGGTCACTGGGTCACAATACCAATATTCCACACCCTGTTTAATAAATACACAATCAACAATACCTTCACTGGTCCAGGGCACACATACACATACACACACACAAGCAAAACACACATATCTGTGCATATACATATGCACACACAAATACAAACACAGACAAGCACACACACTGTCATTGTGAAGGTCTCCAGTCTCTGCCTCTTTCTTCAATCTCACCCTCTCCTCCTCTCCCTCTTTCCTTCTCTCCCTCTTTCCTTCTCTCTCCCCCCTGCTCTCTCTCCCTTTCTCCATGTGTCTGTCTCTGCTCCCCACTCTGACTGTGTCTCTCCCTCGGACAGATGGAGTTTGCCTGCAGCCACGTGGTGTGCAACTGGATGCCTGACAGAACTCCAGGTGAGGGCAGACCCGTTGATGGAGTGGCCGTAGTGCCCGGCCCAGACAGAGGGGGTCCGGGCGCTACACATGAGGGAGATGCAGACACCACCCACAAAACCATGGGGGTGCCAGGCAGTGCCCCAGAACTGCCCTTTCCTCGACTATGCTATGCTTGTAGAGTATGCAGAGTAAGACACACGTGTAACAGTAGTGAGAATATCAGACACTCAAGCAATCAGCCTTTGACTGAAGCAGATTTATATGACAAGGCCTTGATTGTCACTGAGATGGATTAAGAATTACATTATTGCTGTTGTGAGTTTCACCCCTGCCTCTTTCTCCTGAGAGGTTGAGTCCCTTGCTTCATTTTAACTCTGTATCACTCTGTTTACAGGTTCCAGTTCCATAATTGTTCTGTCACATTATTGAGGATCACATGACACCTTGGAATCTGTTCATTGGCCATGTTGTTGAGTCTCTCTCTCTCTCTCTCTCTTTCTCCCTCTCCCTCTCTCTCCCCCTCCCCCTCCCTCCCGCAGGGCTGTACCCATCACTCCCCAGCTCTCTCAGTGAGGGGGCATCCTACAGGGTCTCCGGCAGACCGCAGTCCATCTGTGACCATGACTACGACAACCGCATATCCGTCATTCCTCAGCCAGGTAAAGCACCTGACCATCACTCAGTCAGGTAAAGCACCTGACCCTCACTCAGCCAGGTAAAGCACCTCTTACCTTCACTCAGCCAGGTAAAGTGTGTTACCTTCACTGAGCTAGATAAAGCACTTCACTCAGCCAGGTGAAACACTTGACCCTCCCTCAGCCAGGTAAAGTACCTGACCCTCACTCAGCCAGGTAAAGCACGGAGCAAATTTAAGAGGCTTGTTTGTTTGATTAGCCTGCTTTCCAGCTTCTCCATACTGCAAAAACTATTCCAAGTTCTCTTAAATTATTTTTGGGGGGGTTTACTTCTCACATTTAAAATTCAAATATCATAATTTAGTGCATGCTTATACATAATCCACTGAGAGTGAAGAGGCAAAATGTACAGTATGTGCTGATTGTATCATCATATCTATTAAGCACATCTGTTTTTTAGAGTACATTTTGCTGAAAGAGACAGGAAGCGACAAGTGTTTATGCGCTCACACGCTTGTGTGTGTGTGTGTGTGTGCAATTGTGTGTGTGCGTGTGTGTGTGTGTGTGTGTGTGTGTGTGTGTGTGTGTGTGTGTGTGTGTGTGTGCGTGTGTGTGTGTGGGCATGTGCATGTGTGTGCGCATGTGCATGTGTGTGAGTATGTGCGTGTGCATGCGTGTGCGTGTGCATGTGTGTGAGTATGTGCGTGTGCGTGCGTGCGTGCGCGCGCACGTGTGTGTGTGTGTGCGCGTGTGTGTGTATGTGTGTGTGAGTGTGTGTGTGTTTGTGTGCCTCCACAAAGCTCTTCACACCTACAAAAGCAGCAGTGGTTTAGTATCCCGCAGCCTGAACACAGATGCAGACTGCGTCTCGCTCTGTCAGGGCTCTCTCGCGCACCCAGCTCCTGTTCCCGCCACAGTCGCTGGTTTTCCCCCCCAGTTCAGCTCCTCATCACTGCCAGTACTACTGCTTAGCCCTCCTCTCCGTCTGCCACCTCTGCATTTAGCCTCCTGCAACTTCTTTGTTAGAAGCACGTGCTAATGGAGGTGTGTTCCTGTGAATGGAGAGTAAAGTTGTTTCTTCAGCTTGTTTTTCTTGATGTTGCCCTTTGAACATGTTTGCAGCAGATTTCGCACTTAACCCTAGTGAGTTGCTCAGTTGCTTGTTAGGCCCAGCTGAAGAGCTGTTTACTACAACGGTGAACATCAGTCAGTGTTACTGCAGTTTGATGGGTGTCATTTGCTCGAGGGGCGAAAATGGCTCAAAATAGCTTACAGAGGTCAATATCAACTTTTATCTTTCCGCTGGAACAAGCACATTTCCAACAGCCCATATATGTACCAAAGAATAAAGAGGTGATTCTTGTTACAGTGAGTCAAAGTGAGATTAGTGTTCAGAAAATCAAAGGGCGGCAGTGTAGCACAGTGGTAAGGAGGAGGGCTTGTAACCGAAAGGTTTCTGGTTTGATTTTTGGGGCAGCTGGGGAGAGCTGCTGCTGTATCCCTGGGTAAGGTGCTTTACCCAGAACTGCCTCAGTAAATATCCAGCTGTATAAATGGGTAGCGTATAAAAATTAAAGGTCACTCTGGAAAAGGGCATCTGATAAACGACAATAATGTAATCAACGCAGTGAAACACTGATGAACATGGAGCTGGAGTGAAAACCAGCACGTGAGGTTCAGAGGGAGGTAACACCGCTCTGGTGCCGAAAATGCACAGTGCTGCCGGCCTTGAAGAGTTTGGCACGTTCTGGCGCTGACCTCGAATTAAACCACACTTTTCAGGTGCGCTCATCGGCCCATAGGATCACTTCCTCCTTCAACACAGCCAATCGGTGTTATAAATACCCGCAGGAAGTGCCTTACTCTCTGATCTCCTGATGTTAATTCAGCAAGTTTGCCTCAGGGACTGCCTAGCAGCCTGTTTACTGAAAGTAGGCCTCAGACAGAGAAACGACGGTTTGCTGGAGTTGATGAATCATAAGCAAGGCAAAGCCCACATGTAAACGACAAACATTGTCATCTGCATTGCCACCAGACAGCACCAGATACCAGCAAAAATCCCCAGAAATGTGTAGGGTTACACTGAGGACACAAGTTAACAATCTGTCCAAACCAGGCACAGTTTGGATTTTTTTTTTTCTCTAGACATTAAATTCTGCAGAGCATCTTCAGACTGCAGTATCCGGTGATCAGTAGCGTTGGCTGAAAGTTCTCGGTTCCCAGGCGGTTCTCTCCTTGCAGAGGGACTGGTAGATGCTCTGTGGGTGTTTGCTGGTGAGGGGTATGTTGGTATCATGGGGGTGTGAAACAGTGGTTTGATTCAATTGGAGGGACTTGCCAGTCCTATGTACACTAAGAGGAGGTGTGGATGGCAGATAACCCAGCGTTTGACTGGCTGGTGAGCTGAATGTTGCAATTGCTTGGCAGAGACATATTACAGGAAACTTCACACATCAGTGGATACTCGGCAGACCCCAGTTTAAGTCACAAGTTAAGCAAAACTTCCTTCTCCTTTGGTCCCACATCTGTGTTACTTCAAAATGTCTCAAGGGTAGCAATATTATTTAAAAAAATATGATGGTAAACTTGTATTCCTTCCACAGATCCTCTGAAACTGAAACAGAAATAAGATGTGTAACAGGCTTTATGCAAAGTAGAGTGTGGTGTGATAGGGTTACCAGTGTCAGCGTTATTTTATGCAAGATGAAACCTGAAAACGTGACTGAAAGTTTGTGACTGAACACTCAGTGAGGCTCAGTAGCCGGGCTCTTGAACAGGGACTGAGCGGCAGCGAGGACTGAACTAAACCCACGTGGTCGATATGTTATGCCTGTTATACCAGCTCACACCAGCAGGGGGTACAATAATATACCAATGCTGCTCAGTATGGTCCTCTCTTGTGTCAAAAAGTGTTTCTCGAAATCTCATCATAAAACCGGAATCCTGTTCGTCCACAGTCATATTTTTATTAGCAGCGGTTGTGTTCCAATATTTGCATATTTGTGAAGTAATGTTCACCATTGTGATACATGTAATGGTTCGGGAAAGAGCATGAACAGCATTCATATCATGGCCTTCATTTATTGTAATGGCTTGATGGCCTCCTCAGGTTTGCTGAATGAAGTCAACACAACAGAAAAATAAATGCTCCATCTGCTGTCTGTTGACTTTATTTTTGCTTCCTACTTTTTCACACTTCTGCCCTCACTCACCAGCCTTTCTTTTGTCATAAATCACAATTCCTCAAAATGACCAACAGCAGAATTTGCATAAATGTTGTAAATGTAGCTTGTTTGCTCACACAGCCTGTTAGTGACTTAATGAACGAAGTCTGATTGATGTACTGCACCAGCTTGCACCAGCAGGGGGCAGTAGTTTACAGACATTCCTCAGTACAGCACAACTGATGGGGTTCTCTTTTCGCTTATTGTGTTGTATAATCTTGTGTCCTCTCTTCCTTAGATCCACCGCTGGTACCTCCACCCCTGCCCCCCCGCCAAAACTCATCAAAGAAACAGCCCCGCCCTCGATCGATGCCCCCTCCGGTTCCTCCTCGAGGTGAGCATGTCTGAACCAGCTTAATCCTGAACCGACTACATCGCCGCGCTCTGCTCCAGGATTGGGGTGAGCCTGTTCACTCCGGTCTGAGGCAGAATGAAACACAGCCAACAGGGATCTGTGTCTTTCCCCCCTCTGTGCCAATGGGGTTCACCGCAGATATAAAACATGCTGACCATCGGTGCTTTAGTGTAGCATAGTGGTCAGGAGCAGGGCTTGTGACAAGGTTGCTGGTTTGATTCCCTGCTGGGGCACTGCCGCTGTACCCTTGGGCAAGGTACTTAACCCACAGTTGCCCTCAGTAAATATCCAGCTGTATAAATGGATAAAACTGTAACGTATATAAGTCGATGCGGTAAGAACGTCTGCTAAATGACAATAATGTAGTGTAATGTAGCGACCAGTCCACCCAGCAGTGGAAGTGGGGGAATGTCTCAGGGCCAGGTGTACGTATCAGACAGGGTGAAAACAAAGTCTTTGCTCAAACTGGTGTCATCGTTCTGCAGCAGTGCTGGTTCCGCTGCTGTGTGCGGCTCTGAAAGGTCAGGTGGCCGCTCCCTGTGTTGGTTCCGCTGAGGGAGTCATTTCTGGGAATGTAGTGGTGTCGTATCTTTGGTTCTGATGCTCTCCTGCGTCTCTCTGTCCTGTGTTCCAATGGGTTCTGTGTTCTCTGGTGCTAACTCCCCTCCTGTGTTCACTCCCAGGGCAGGAGACCAGGGGAGAGACGCCGCTCAGAGCCAATGTCAACGTGGTGTCACTCAGTGTGGGCCGGCTCGTGGACGTCAGCAAGGGTGAGAGCCAAATTCTAAATCAAATTCAGCCGGTCTGTAAGGGCCCCCAAGTGACTCAGTCAGCAAGACACTACAGCTGGGTCTGTCATTTCTATGAGCAGCAGGAGGAAAATGTCATTTTGTTAAAGAATGTCTCCTACTTTCTGAAGAAATTACAACAGTGTAGAAGAAACTGTGCCTCTGTCCCAGAGTCTGTTCTTTTTGGTGAGCCACATCAGCTATGAATTGGTCACTGAGATAATATCTCTGCCTGTCATTCTGTCCTTTTTTGGACAGTCTTTCTCTCACTGTCACTCTCTCTCTCTCTCTCGATCCCCTTCTCTCTCTCTTTCTCGGTTGTATGACTGCTGTTTAACCGGTCTTCCCTCTCTGTTTCAGCGACTGCTGTTCAGTCCACTCAGAGGCCAGTGTACTGTGAAAAGTGCCACGGCGCCATGTCAACGCTGAGCACCCTGAAAAGGATGGTGAGTATTGCCATCACCAAATTACTTTATTTATTTAACTTTATTAAACTCTTTATTTGGTTAGTGGAATGTGGTTTGCTACCAGTGCCCAACTACTGATGGAATTTTTAGTGTTGTGCAGCTAATGTACATTGTAGGACTATGGAGCAACTCACAGCTCATACAAAATACACAAATAAATGAATGAATTAATTAATGAATGAATGGATGAATGAATGCTTTAATGACATGTCTTGTGTACAGGAAACACATTTTGTCTGATAGGAAACAATGACAAATACTATGTAACAGAGTGAGGTCACCTAGTATGAAGCAAAAATAGAACAATATTCAGCACAGGAGGTTGTAAATGTTCAAGGACAAAATGTCTGAAAATGTGAACTCATGACCACTAGTAATCAACTATACACAATACCATATCAGAAACAAAGTGCATTCAGCGAAAAAAATAATTAAAGCATAAAAAAGTTTCTCCACGATCCACAAGCATTATGAGTACAGACAACCATTTTCGAAACCCCTTTCATAAATAACTGCTCTTCTGAGAAGTGGAGTAGTTTTGGGAAAGTGAAGGCATGGCTGTGAAGCAATGCTCACCTCCCTTCCTGTCCTCTCCCCAAGCCTGACTGGCATGACAAACATTTACACACATGTTGGCAAAGCCAAACAAACATTAATACACAGAATATTTGAACTCTAAACAGGAATCACAAAATGCTTGACTCTATTACCCATTAAAACACAAAGCTGTTCTTTCCCCCTTTCTCTTTGGCCTGCATTCTCTCATTCTCTCCCAGGCTCTCTCACATTCTCTCTCTCTCACATTCTCTCTCTCTCTCTCTCAGTATCTTTGGTTTCTTTAGCTTTTATTCCTTACATTGATGGTTAGACGTTTGTTGGGCTCCTCGTTGCATTCCCTAAATAAAGGAGGCTTAAACAGTTAGTGAAGTCTCTCTCTCCCTCCCTCCCATGTGTAGGTTTGGTGCTGTGACTTTTGTGGGAAGGAGAACACCATATCATCCACAGACTCTGGGGTGAAGAGCTCTGCTCGGCGGCCCCTACCCGGGCGGGACGTCCTGTACCTGAGCCAGGAGTTGGACGGAGACTACGTCAACCTGGAGGACATGCTGGTGGTCTTCTGTGTGGACATTTCTGGGAGCATGAGTGTCACCTCTGAGGTTATTGTCAGTCTGACTCTCTGTCTCTCTCTCTGTGTCTCTCACTATCTCTGTGTGTCTCACTGTGTCTCTCTCTATCTCTCACTATCTCTGTGTCTCACTGTGTCTCTCACTATTTCTGTGTCTCACTGTGTCTCTCTCTATCTCTGTGTCTCACTGTGTCTCTCTCTATCTCTCTCTATCTCTGTCTCACTGTGTCTCACTGTGTCTCTCTCTATCTCTCTCTGTCTCTCTGTGTCTCTCTCTATCTCTCTCTATCTCACTGTGTCTCACTGTGTCTCTCTCTATCTCTCTCTGTCTCTCTGTGTCTCTCTCTATCTCTCTGTGTCTCACTGTGTCTCTCTCTATCTGTGTCTCTTACTGTTTCAACATTCCCGCAGTGTTTGTCTCTCTGTCTCTCTCTCTCTCTATCTCTCTCTCTCTCTCTCTCTCTCTCTCTCTGTCTCTCCCCCCCTCTCTGTCTCTCTCCCTCTCTCTCTGTCTCTCCCCCCATCTCTCTCTCCCTCTCGCTCTCCCTCCCTCTCTCTCTCTCTCTTTCTGTCTCTCTCTCTCTTTCTAAATATAAGTATATTATCACTCCTTTCTGTCTCATTGTCTGTGGTTGAGTGAGTGTGTTTCCCTTTCCCTTTCTACATGTACATCATATTGAGCATGTACATTATGTTGTGGGTGAGACAGTTAATCTCTGATGGTGTGAGGTTTCCTATGGATGTGGCAGTCACTCTGTCAGCTCTGTCCTAGGTCTCTGCAGGCAGCAGTGTCCGGTCTCCAACATACGTTTCCAGGCTACAGGTAGGTGTGTCAGTGTGTGTGTGTGTGTGTGTGTGTGTGTGTGTGTGTGTGTGTGTGTGTGTGTGCGCGTGTGTGTGTGTGTGTGTGTGTGTGTGTGTGTGTGTGTGTGTGTGTGTGTGTGTGTGCGTGTGTGTGCATGTGTATGTGCATGTGTGTGTGTGCGTGCATGTGTGTGAGTCCTTCAGAAGTGGCCGTAGGAGACGCAAGACACAGGCAAGGCTTGTGTTACCCTGCAGATCCACAGATCCCAGTGCACCAATGGGGCTGCTCTTCCCTCTCCTCTCTTCCTGTCCCCTGCAGAGTGTCCAGGACGCCCTTCAGAGGTCCCTGTCCTCGCTGCTGCAGACATCACCACACCGCAGAGTAGCGCTGGTCACCTTCAATGATGAGGTTAAGACAGCACACACACACACGCTTACACACATATGCACGCACTCTCATACACACGCACACACACACAGCCATACACACCGACACATGCACTTAGGAGCACACTCACATTTAGACACATACACACTTACACGCATACACATGCACACACACACACATTTTCTCACTCTCATGCACACATACATGCATACACTCTCTGTCTCTCTCACACACACACACATACACACACACACACACAACCACAGACATTCTCTTCCTTGATGTGAGTCTCATTCTTCTAACTGAGATTACAAAGAACTGCAGTAAATATGAGCATACCACTCGGATCAGATGTAGCGTGTTATGGCTCAAGGTGAAATGTGTGTCAGCGCTGAGATCAGCTAACACCTGGACTGGACTTACCCACATCTGAGTGACATTTGCCCCAGTTTGGATACTTCTCCTGTTACAGTCAAAATACTGGTGATCACGTGACCCAAAAAAAAAAAATGAAAACATGACCCGGTTATCCCTGTTGCTGTCCTTCCCCTTTGACCCACATCCTGTCTTTCTTCTGCTCCTGTCCTGTAAAGGAGGCCTGCATTGCTGTTATGAATTGTTTGCATGCCTGACGGAGTATTGTGATACTTCCAAGACCTACATTTCCTGCACATTTTCTCCTGGCGCATTGTCACTAGTCAGCTAAGGGGCCGTCCACTCTTTTCTCTGTGACAAAATAATATAGATATAGATATAGATAAAATACAGTCAAAGGAATAACCCTTAAAAAGTGCAAAGTTGTGTCATTATGTCAAATAATTAAAAGCCACTCTGGCTTCTAAATCTCCAGCCACCCTACAGTGGCTGAATCTCACAGGGGAAATGATGGGATACCTCTGATTTTGTACTGGATAATATCTGGCCCGCAGCTGCCCACCCTGGATAACGACACCTGAAAACACCTGTTTTGTGAGCATGATCCCTTGAATTTAGTGGTGTCCTGAAAAATATTTTTTTTCAAAAACTGAAAGCTTTTTGTGTGAGATCTGTCTTGTGACAGTAAGTGAGATGTGGGCTCTAACTGTCTTACTATAAACGACCGCTCATCTGAGAACAGGGCGGACAGTGAAACGGCAGTCTGTGCCTTTGTGGTGGTGCAGGGTGACCCTTGACGTGGCTTCTCCTGCACACAGGTGACAGTGTACGGGGACGGCACAGGTGTCCCCCTCACCTTGAGAGACTGGTCGCTGATGGACTATGATTACCTGAAGAAGCAGGGAGAGAGTTACTCCACCCCCCACTGCATCGCCGAGTCCATTCACCCCCTCACCCAGAGAGTCAAGGAGTGAGTCACGTCTGCCCACCCGCCTATCTGTCTGTCCGTCTGTCTGTCCGTCCGTCTGTCTGTCCGTCTGTCTGTAACGAGCCTGTAAGGAGGGAGGGTAACAGTGGTTGTGGCTCTCACTGTAGAGTATGGAGAGGTTTCAGCTGTCAGTGTACTGCCAGAGTAGCCTCTCCTCTTGGAAGCAGGGCACCCCAACAGCGCCTCATACTATGAGGGAGGGTTAAAGTGCAAGTTCCCTTTGAGAACATGCATATTTGAGGAGAGAAAAAAAAGAATAAGGTAGCACTGTGCAATTTAAATGAAGAGGTTGTTGTGATTTTCTTACTCATACCTAGGAAAACTTAAGTTTGACCTTTTTAGGGGAGTGGGGGCTTGAAATCTTTTTTGTGTTTATATTTTCCTTTCCGCCCTTTTGGCCTTATTCCTTTTTTATTTATGCTCTTTATGACAGCTTGTGAATAAGTCTCTCTCTCTCTCTCTCTCTCTTACTCACTCACTCACTCACTCACTCTCTCCCCAGACTGTGTGAACATGGAGCCACAGCACTGGGTCCAGCAGCGCTCATCTCCGTAGCGATGGCCTCTCGATACATGGGTTCAAAGGTCAGGTCTTTTTCTTTACTTTTCTTCATTGTAAGTTTATGGACAAGAGTTTCTGATGAATGAAAAAATGGACAGGCAAGCATCAGCATTGGTGGCTGGTTGCCAAGCTAATGACAGCTTGCTTGAGTCACAGTACAAACAATACTGACTGACCAATGAGAGGTTGTTTGAGTCACAGTACACTAGATACCGATTAGCCAATAAGAGTTTGATTGAGTCACAGTACACAGAACACTGACTGGCCAATGAGAGTTTGCTGGTGTCACGGTACGCGGTGTGCACTCACAGCACCCTACACTACCTGATTCCAGGTGATCATCTGCACGGACGGTCGGGCCAACATCGGTCTGGGCGAGCTGGAACAGAGCGTGGGCCAAACCTCCACCCACTCGCCCTACTTCTACAGCCAGCTGGCCAAGGAGGCGGCGGACAGTGGGTAAGACCCCAACACCGCCTGGGAGAGGAGCCCTGCTGAGGGACAGGGGTCCCCAGAGACGGGCCTGCTGACTCTGCTCTGTCCTCCTCAGGGTCATAGTGTCCGTGCTGACCTTCGAGGGCACCGACTGCAGGCTGGCGGAGGTGGGGCGGCTGGCCGACCACACGGGAGGGAGAGTGAGTAACGGACAGCCAATCTGGAGTCACGCTGCCCAGACGACTGTGCTTCATACAGTCCACTCTACAGCTGGGTTTCTGATGCCTCTCTCAGGGGGGACCACACCGGCAGTGGCTCACCTGTGAATGGAAGCTGTAGCCTGCTGTGTTCCACACTAATCCACAATATTACTACACGCTGCACCACAATAATATCACCCACTGTACCACACTACTACATAATATTACTGCATACTACCGCACAATGTTTTTAACCGCCAAACCGCACTACTCTGCAACACTGTCTGAATCAGAGTCAGGACATACTATAACAACACTGCACTCATCTTGCTGTATGTATGGCCCGTATGTGTACACCTCCCCCCTAATTTTGGAAGTGTGAAGAACTGAGGAGAGTTCACACACACACACATATACATACACACACATACACACACACACACATACACATTCTCACATGTACACACGCACACACACACACACCAGCACATACAGACATATGCTCAGGCACACATACACACACGGTTCCCACAGTCCTGAGACCTCTGCCTTGTTCAGTCGGGCATGGCAGTGCAGATTCCAGTCCTGATAAAAACACAGCCACCGCGATACCATCAGGACCGACACCGTCCCAGTAACCTCACCTCTGGCACCTGCAGCCTCCCAGGTGAAGCTGAACGCTGAGAAGTAAAATAATAATGAATGAATCAAAGCTGTTCGTTCTGGCTTGGACACACCTGATTCGTGGTATACACTTACTCAATCAGCTGCATAACCCGGCTCACCTCTGGGCTTCAGGCAGATGAAGACAAATGGTTTCACTTCCACGAACCGGCAGCTAGCTGAAATGCATGCAATGCAAAGCTAGTTTTTTTTAGTTTTTCTGGTGTGAACACACCTGATTCGTGACTGGCCCACACGTACTCAGCCTCCCAGGTGGTACACCGAAAGTGGCAGGAGCGAAAACGTTTACTGATTTGTGTGAGAAAGAGAGAAAGCAGGCTGTTGTGTGTTCGTGTTTAGAGCTTTGCTTTAACTGACACAGAGTACAAAATTCAGTGTTAGCACCTGGCCTTTCGTTCTTATTATACATGTTCATCAGAAAGATCCACACTCACCTTTTTTACTAAAGAAGAGGCAGAGATACAAGCATGCCAACATATTGGTTTCATCAGTCAGTGTTGCTCTGTTACATGTACATTTATATACTCAACTTCATATACCCATATACTCCCATCGTCACAGATGTATTACATAATCATAAAAGAGCTGCCAATCAGAGCGCCTCTATTCTCAGCAACAACTTGTGACGACACTTTCAAAAATGAAAAAGGAAGTCCACTTCAGGAGAAATGGGTTGCAGTCTTTTCTCTAAGCCCTTAAGATAAAACCACAGCCCAAACTTCTGTTTCTACCTTAAATGGTTAAAACATGCACATTCCATTCATATTATACTGATCTCATTGCACAGAAAATATGGCAGTCAGATCATCTGCTTTCTGAAGCTTCAGACCCATCAGCAACATGTAAATTATTGTTGTTTCTTGAAACATCAATACAGGAGAGCACGTACACACACACACACACACACACACACACACACATCATTACAGACATTCAGTTGGGAGCTCCTTGGCACATTGCAGATGCAGGTTTCTCTAGCTATACACATGCAGAATCCTGGCATTGTTGACCCATTGAACCTAGACACAATTTTCTTTGAGTTAATATAACCAAACCATTTTCTGCCTATGGTAATATGTGTCCTTTCATATGTAATTGACATGCCCTCTCTCCACCATTTTTTTACTCCACTAAGGTGAATATAGTGAACATCAGCACAGTTTCCACGGAAATCCAGTCAGTTCTGGCCGACAACATCCTGGCCACCAGTGTCACAGCCACCCTGATGTCAGCGGAAGGCATGTAAGTCCAGCGATGCCTCATGCTCAAAAGCAAATGGCAACAGGCCATCTACAACTGTGGCTCTGTCTGAGAAGTACATTTCCCAGAGTCCTCTTCACTTCATTTCATTTTCTCAGGTGACACTCTTATCCAGAGCAGCTTATATAGGGCACAGTTCTCACGTTATCCATTTATACTGCAAGATATTTATTGAGGCAAGCTACACCAACAGCAGGGGATTGAACCATTTGGTTACAAGCCCTGCTCCTTACCACTACACTACACTGCTGCCAATAATATGTGCCCCTCTAGGGCAACAGGGAAACACACAGCATACCGGTTGCTTAAAAGCATGTAGCGTCTCTCCCTCTGTCCTCTCATCATACCATACTCCTTCATTCTCTCTCTCTCTCTCTCTCTCTCTCTCTCTCTCTCTCTCCCACAGCTATTTCCCCTACGAGGACGAGTCTTCGCACAAGCTGGTCAGGGAGATCGGCAACGTGACGGAAGGAGTGGAGATCACCTTCCAGTTTGCTGTGAAACCGGACAGCATAGAGAGTGAGTACTGGGGATCACACGCCCCATGACCGCTTCCATCATCCTGTTTGCCCAATACAACATCTCCATTCAAGTGCCGAGAGACCTTCACAAATGCGTAGCATGCACGCTTCATATCGCTTCCATATCGAGCGAGAAATCGCAGGCGAAGCTGGTGATATGGAGGAAGAACAGGAGCAGGAATAAGCAGGTGAAGGAAATACCTAAATGTATTGCAAGGTTCGTCTGTGACGCTTTGCGCTCCCCTTTGCACGCAAGTCTTTACTATCGTTACAGTGTTTGTGGATATATTCATTCACAGAGATCTCTCGAACATATCCATGTGAATGGCAAGTGTGCCTTGTTATGCACATATTCTCAGTCCAAGGAGCAGCTGCTGTTATGATCTACCATGCTCTCCCCCTGGAAATAAATCTGTTTCCCTCTGACAAAT
Organism: Megalops cyprinoides; assembly: GCF_013368585.1. Classification (NCBI taxonomy): domain Eukaryota; kingdom Metazoa; phylum Chordata; class Actinopteri; order Elopiformes; family Megalopidae; genus Megalops; species Megalops cyprinoides. Next base: position 3,671,962 of record NC_050600.1, on the reverse strand, counting down.
AAGCTAACTGGATCATGGAAGGCCAGAGAACTCAGTGATATGAGATTGCTTTGTGCAAATTTGGCATGTATACTTTGCTGAATTTCACTTATTTTTCCCATTGGAGTATTTTAAGGTAAGAACAACTTTTGGAAAACCCGGATTGTTTTCACTTATATTATCAATCATATTTTGTTTCCTCGTTGTTACACTCAAGAAGGATCCTGTTTGATTACCCAGTGACCCATTAGACTGGATATTTCCTCATGCAAAACAAGGAAACTGACTGTGAGAATTCTGTCACTTTCAAAGAATTCTCCCTGAACATGGCTCCAAGCCCTCTGGTTAATGTGTGTACTGAAAATACTTCCCCTTGGGAGTCATTATATTAGGTATTGTTTTACACCTCTATGGTATCTTAATGAGAAATATAGCCAAAAGAAAAAACTTTCTAGCATCTGGCCTCATTCAATGGAATCATATTCAGTTAAATAACAATTAACAATCATAGCCTGGCTTACAGTATGCACATGAAGTCATAATTATCGCCTTCACCGGGTTGGCTTGCATATTTTAGATATTATGTATGCAGACAGCCGGATATTTGTTAAAGCAGTCCTGCATGGAGGTATGGTGGTTGGGCTTCTGAGGAGAATGTTGCAGGGTTTACCTTGGTATTTTACCTGAATGTGTAAAATGCAAACCATTTCATTTGGCCTCACAGAAAGGGACCTGTGATGAAGTGGAAGGCAATGAGGGCCTTCATTTCTGTGGGTTTTCTACAGAGGTGCACTGTCTCTGCATCTCGTAACACGTTTATATTCATTCATTCATCTCCTGACTGTCCACCTGTCCGTGTGTCTGTCCGTCTGTCCTGTCAGGTTTCCAGAGGAGAGACAGGATTCCGTTCCAGCTGCAGCTGGACTTTAAGACACGAGAGCTGCAGAAAGTGACTCGCATCCTCACCGATCAGAGACGCGTCACAAGCAGCAGGTAACATAGCCAATCAGAGTACTGGTCCATCATGAGCAGCAGGTGACTTAGCTAATCAGAGACCATCATCAGAGACTGTCATCAGAGGATCAGAGACCTCATCCAATCTCATGGGGTGTGACCGTAAGAGAGAGAGCCTACTGCACTGATATTCTTTCACAAGTTTCTCTCTCTCCAACTGCACCTCTAAGTCCCTCTCCTTTGTCCGTCCTCACACCCTCTCCTCTCACCACCTCTCATCCCTTTGACATCCCAGACCACACCCTTCCAATATGGAGTACCCTCTGTAACATCATTTTCAAATTGCCCTCTAGTCATAGGTACCACTGCTTCAGCTGCAGAAGAATGTACTTTAGTAATAGTTTAATTTGTGCTCTTATTAGCATAAACACTCTGAGTGACAACCAAAAGGGCTTTACGTTTGAATGTACAGGTGAATGTGTGCTAACATGGTCAATGCTGACTGTAGTTGTTGGATTGCACATGTGTTCTGTTTGCTGCCATACCTGATTGCGCCTGTCTCTTTCTGATTACAAGCTGTGGAAAACTACCATATTCTCATTCCAGGTCAAAAAAAAATTCATTCCAGAACAAAAATCTTACCTTCCTAAACCCCTCCCCTTTCTCCGCCCCCTTTTTTCCTGTCCCTTCCTGTGCAGCTGGGTGTGGGCGGGCAGTCTGAACATGGCGGTTCTGGGGGTACACTGCGCGCAGCTGTGCGCCAGGCTGACCATGGAGGGCAGGATCGTGGAGGCGCAGAAGCAGCTGAAAGCACAGCAGGACCTGCTCAAGGACATCAGGTACCAGGCAGCGGCTCTGACACCATCCAGAGGCATCCAGGGGAACCAGCAACATGACACAGCTTAAGCGGATCCATACGTGATATCATGCACAGTATACTGTAACACAACTTACTCATAACAGCAGTATACTGCCAGCACTGCTAAAAACACCATTAGTAAGAGGTACAGCCAGGCTTTGCAGGAGTGTGTTTCTGCATCACGCCATTAACAAAATGGCAGCCAAATATTTCAACCTCATATTTCCTAACTGTGTGCATGTATCTGTGTGTGTGTTTGTGTGTGTGTGTGCGTATGCGTGTGTGTGTGTGTGTGTGTGTGTGTGTGTGTGTACGTATGCGTGTGGGTGTGTGTGTGTTTATGTGTGTGTGCGTATGCGTGTGTGTGTGTGTGTGCGTGTGTGTGTGTGTGTGTGTGTGTGTGTATGCGTGTGTGTGTGTGCGTATGCGCGTGTGTGTGTGTGTGTGTGTGTGTGTGTGTGTGTTTTCCCCACAGTGAACAGAGGCCCAGCCCAAAGGAAGAGAGCATCTATGGGAACTGGATCAGCACCATGAGTGTGATCTGTGATGACCTCACAGGACACAGCCAGGTCTGTACAGGAATCTACCAATGACACCAACAGTCTCAGCTAAGTCTTTAACGATTCTACTAATCAAACAATAAGCAGCTCATCCAGCTATTCGTCCAAGAAAAGCTAAGTCTCCAACTGTCTCAGTGAACCAGTAGTGTGGACTTGGTCAGGTGGGCTGTGGAGGTAGGGTGCCGAGGAAACTACAAAACCCACAGACCTGGACGAGGCCATGCAGGAGAGAAAAATATATTGCCTCACCCATTACATGCAGAACTATTACCCAGTTCTCACAGCAGGAAATTTCAGTGCTATAACCAGTCTGAGGTGGAAAATTCTGATCAATAACAGTGTGGGAAAACTCAACTCAGAATACATCTGAAGCATTTTTTTCTGGTCACTGCCCGAGTATGTGGTTTGGAGTGGGATGGAGACAAGTGTATGTGTATGTGTATGTACATACATATACATATATGATTGTGTAAATTTTGACTATGTGATCAGTGGAGATTTTATAGCTGATAACCTCTTATTTGCTAAAATGGGCTACTTATATGTGGTTAATTTTCATCTTGTGTCAGCATTTTGTATCTCTTGCGTTTTTTTTCTTGTAGTCAGAATGGGAGGGACTGACTCTCTTGCTCTTTATTATGTTAATTTAAATTCAGCTTCTTTAATTCAGGCTCAACTTGTTTTTTGATCCACACTTGCTTCACTTGGGGTGCAGTGATCTCATGTCACCCAAGGACCTGACTGTGAGGTCACCGCCTCTTTGAGCTTTAAAGCAGTTGTGAATGCCGTGTTTAGCGAGTTGCACTGATATCAGTATGAACCTCTACAGGCAAGCTGTAGCTCAGGTTAATTTGAATCCCAGTGGTGCTCCTTTCCAGCTGTGTGGCTCCCCCCCATATCACACACTGGAGAAGGTCACTTCCAGGTGACTTTCAGCGTACCTGGACTTCACAGCAACCCTCACCTTCTGTTTAGTGCCTCTATTATGTCTTAGAAAAACCTCTGCTTCCCTTTCAGAGAAAACAGGACACCAGAGAACTGACGGCCAGTCAATCTTCCCCAGTAAAGGTCAGCTAAGAACTGTAAACACACAGAGACACATGAATACAAATACACATATACACACACAGAGACATAAATATATATGCACATGTGGAAATACACCCATACACACACAGACACACAGATATGCATGTAGAGAAACATAACTATAAATACACTCACAGACATGCTGTACACCCACAGATACATAAGTATTTATACATATGTAGACACAGATACAGTGTGACGGAGTGCTGTCACCACGGTTGAGTATGCGCTCTGACTGCCATACCAATGAGCCTGGCTCTTTGGCGTCGCGGTCAAAGTCGCATGGTTGGTACCCTGTAGACCCGGGTTCAAGGCTGGGTGGGGTGACTGCTCTCGCCCTTTGCTGCACACAGACAGACAGACACACACAGCAATGTCTAATTTCTCCCTATTTCATCAACTATGGAGAGCCCAGTTATGTCAACACAAAATTTCCATTGTCCAAATCCTTTTGTTCCACCCAGGGTCTGTCGGACGAGGCAGCCAAAGTGGTGTACCAGATGAAGAGGGCCAAGAGTGTGGGCAGAAAGAAGCAGGCGTCCCAGCCACTGGGCCTGTGAGGTCAGGGCCGCAAAGCGTGGAGCAACTCGCTCACTACGGCCCGACCGCTACACTGCACAAACCCACACACACAGGCGCTTAGTGCCCACACGCCAATTGAGAGAAGCGCACTGCACGTGTATGTGTCTCGAACCTCGAGCATGTGTCTCGAAATAAAGAGGCCAAAGGGTGAAGAGGTCGGGTGCTTGTGGCATTGTGGCACACTCGGGTTGTAAGAGCTACAGCGTCTTGATTCTGTGGGTTATACTCAAGCCAAAGGGTTCCTTCTAGAAAACTCATTAGAAGTCATCATTTTTAACCCAATAATGAGCAAAGAAGTGATGGAATCTCTGAAGTCAAACTTATAAAAGTGTGTTAATGTGAAAATGAAGAATAAAAAATATACTGAATGTATTTTATACTGTATGTCAGCATTTGTCATTTCAAAATGTACATATCAATAAAGATCAGTTTAAGAATCTGTATCATATTGTTCAGTTGTCTGTGTAAAAGAATAAAAAAAATAATCTTGTTGATTACTGCCTGTTCTTTTGGTACTGTTCCAGTACTATCTTCCAGATTTCATAAGCCAGGGATGACTTTGCAACTAAACCTGTGGCCAAACAAATGCAGCACATAAGGTAGCACACAGGTGCAAAAAAAACATTCCTCGCTGTTGACCAATGCAACACAGGCAGCATGTGCTGGCCTGGGTATGTGTACATACCTGTACCGTAAGCGTGAGAGACCTGTGCACTTCCGCCTGAGCTGCGGAGCGCAGGTACGTTGGCCAGGTGAGAGCACCTGCGCTGTTGGATCTGCCTGAAACCCGTCGGACTCGATGGCTGGGATTCCCCCCTTATCTCAGAACCTGAACCGACCTGAATAGCTTGAGTCGGGCATCACTCATTAATACCTCTCTCTTGACACCACTCTTCCTGTGTCCTACTCCACATGCGTTTCTGAAGGATACAGACGGTTCCGCACTCAGAAAATACAGAGCTCAGCCCCTTCTGACATTCCATTTGGCCCAGGGTCAGGATAATCTAGCAGAGGTCTCTGGTATCTGTGATCCTGTACAGTGGATTTTCTGGTGTCCTGAAGTTTGTCAGGTCCTAAATCTTGGGCAAACACACATCATCTACCCACACTGACCACTGCTCGACCATGGAGTGTTGCCTCTGTGGGTTTGGTCCTTGTTGGTATGGGGTCTAATTCTGCATTTATTCCACAGTCAAAGCATTTATTCTATATAGGTGTCCATGGTTTGGAATTTATTACACCTTAATATGTATATGTATATGTATATGTATATGTATATTTACTCACCCAAAATTATACTATAAAATATATTGAAAAGTCAAACAATTATAAAAAATGACTGTTGTTTACAATTTCTCTTGACTAATTAGTATTGTTGGTTTGTTTATTGCTACATCATGTACAAAGCATCTGCCTCAACTCACCTGAAAAATTCATCTGAAAAAGACTGGCCACAAATATGTCACTGAATACCAGAGAGTTATTCTTAGAAGATTTGCCTCTCACACAGGAAAGAGCTGACTCATCGTCAGAGGTACAAGGTCACAATCCCTGGCCTCAGCAAGATCAGACATTTTGCAGGCCATCAAAAACATTTTGACAAAAACTAATCCAAACCTGTCCTATATGCTTTGATGGTATCACTGTGTTATGGAACAGTGGGTTGGCATGCCCATTCTCAAACATACCATCATTGGTTTTTTTTTCCTCATAGTGTAACAGTACCATTTAATGTATATTGTGTACTATAAACTAGAATGACCACAAATAAATTTAAATATTTCAAGGATTATAAACCAAAAGGCTGCAGCTGTACTCCTTAAGACAAATGAGCCTGCTTTTTTCCAGTTTTTATACTGCCCATTTGAAATGAAGAGTGTACATTTAACTTTCTCCTGTTGTCATTTTAAGTGAATTTGCAGGATTTCACAGTCACCTCTTAAAAGCACAAGATCTCTGATCAAATCACAGGCAGCAATGTGGTGTGGTAAGGAGCAGGGCTCCTAACTGAAAGGTTGCTTGTTCAATTCAAGGTAAGGTACTTAACCTACAATTTCCTCAGTAAATATCCAGCCGTAAAAATTGATAAAATTGTAACCTGGATGTATGTAAGTGACTCTGGGTTACAGCATCTGATAAATGGGAATAATGTCATTTGAATCACAGCCATTAGCAAGACCCCCTGCCTGGATCAAGCAGCCGTGAAGCAACAGGAAACGTGGTGTCATCGGGTTCTTTGTGCCCTCCGGCTATTTTGCTACCTTGAAAATCAACAGGATAACATCTCCCCCGCAAACCTATATAATGAAAACAATGCACAGACTCCAGACCAAACCAGCCCTCTCCCGTCTCATTAAATCAGCGTTTAAGTGGCAGACGCACCCGCTGCACCCTGTCATCCCGTACGTGAGAATGTTACGACTTGTTTATCTTGCATTTCGTTTTTCAAAGAGCACAACGCACAGATGCCACGCTGCTAATGAGCCGGGCACATCAGGCAGATCGGAACACTCCCCGTCGGTGTGCGCTCATGGGAACGACGCTACCACACAGCGCTCCTAACCAGCAAGTGTTTGTTCTTGACTGGTGTTGTTTCTGTTCACCTTCCGGCATAAGCAGACTCTACATCGCTGTCAATCAATCACTGGCCCATCCATTGTTCATGACAGCATTTTTGTAAAAGTATGCATTGAAGGTGACAACACGTTTCAGTTTTTCTTACATCCTGTAAGATCTTTATTTTTTCTGCATGCTGAAATACGACTTTGTGAGTTTCTCTGTGTTTGTGTGCCGAGTGGCATGCAAAATGTTCAGTACAAAGCTCATTTGTAAGCACTGTGTGTTACAAAAGTAACCAACAATCAGCAAGGACTGCGGATGCAGAAAAAGGCTCTGATGGGCTACTGTGGTCCTTCATTATTGAAGCTTCACAAAATGGTTTTAACTACGGTTTGTGTTTTAACGGCATGTTTATTGACTGGTTAAGAACAATACATGAACAACCAGACAAAAGAGTATGAGCAAATAAAAATTTAATCTACACCCAGGAACAAGACAAAGGGATTCCTTTCCCTATATTTGTCCCAATATTTGCAGAACAAAAAATAGTCTTATATACTGGTGCTACTGCTCTATACACACTTAACCTAGCAAAGTCAGTTCCAGCTCTGATGTAGACTGTGTTGGAATATGTCATTTGGGATATAAATCAAATTTAGGAAAATAAGATGTTTTAAGATTTGGATGAGGAATTATTCAGGACATTAATGCCTGAATATCATATACTAATACAATCACAACACATACATTTCTAGAAAATGTATGTATGTGGAATTTTGATATGTTAAATTAGGTAAAGCAAAATTATAGAGATGGAGTCTAATGCCATTCTCACTCCTGGAAAAGGAACTAGTTTGTACCTTGTCTGGCCAACTATTGAAACTTGGTCATGCAGCACTCCTAATATTGTGACTCCGTGTATGGCTTTCACTTGTGTTGTATTCTGCCTCACTTATAAGTCGCTTTGGATAAAAGTGTCTGCCAAATGAATAAATGCAAAATGTAAATGTAATAGCAATATTAAAGAACATCCTACTAAGATTTACATTTCTCTACCCGTCCCAAACTCTCCCAAATCTCCATATCTATTATCATGGAGAAAAACTCAAGGCCATATGGACAGCAGGTCATCAACAATATAGACTGAAAAAGTAGTAGCAGGAAGTGAGCACACACCACTGTACAGTTCAACATCAGTACCCAAAGTAACACTGTACAGCCTTCTGTGTTCAAATACAGTAGTATTTGAATAATGTGGAAATTGATCTGTAAATGTTAAAGAAGTTTACATTTTCAATAGTTTGTATGAAAATGAAAATATAATATTATTATTTCTTGCTGAAAAATATATTCTACCCCATTCTGCCTTCCTTGGGCACTTACAAGTTAGAAGCTATCTCACACATGAGATGACTGGGAATTTAACAATCGCAGATACATCATACGATGGCTTGATTAAAAAAAAAATAATAAAGATAACAACCAGAGCAACGTGCTGGAGACACTATGGAGAAGTGACCGTATTTTTGGGTCACGAATGGCAGTAAGAGGGTGCTGGGGCAGCGTTTTTAAAGGAATCGCACATTTTTGCTGATTAAAGACAACGCTTGACCTTATCCATCCAACGCTTATCCATCATAATTCCGAAGCCAATAGATGCATTTTAAATGTAATGCGAGTAGCAGTCGTGAAACAAAAAGTTGTTAAAATAAGATTCACCAAGGCTTTGATTAACAAGATGTATACTGTGGAAAAATTACATAATTATAATCATGACTGGGCGGCAGTGTAGACAGAATTGTGCTGTATATAAAGACACATATAGAATATAAAGAATTGTAACCTGTGTAAGTGGCTCTGGATAAGGGCGTCTGCTAAATGACAATAATGCAATGTAATCATGATGATTATCTTTCCCGAACTATTATAGTTTTTAATTGGTTTGTTAAGAGCGTGACTCAGTCCATGCCATTATGCATGACCGCAGGGGTGCCAATGCAGATTGCCAGCTCACAGCATCTAAACGGTAAAGAAGAGTCCACATTAACTTAAAAAAAAACGTGAATCTGAGCTAAAGTGGGGCGGGCTCCTGTCAAACAGGTCTGGCCACATTGCATCTACTGAAGTGCGAAAGGAGGAGCACCGCGGTGCACGCAGCGAACAGACGACAAAAGGCGGAACGCGTGCAGCTCCACCGTCACTTTGCAGCTCGGAGTGGCACGAGACATTCGGGCTGCTCGCTGGTCACCTTAGAAACAGACCGCACGAGGGTGCAGAGGGAGACGGGACACCGCGCGCAGCCCGGGCTGTGAGGTACCAGCGATCCGTATCCACTGAAGGGCATCCGACCGGTTTGGGTTACCTGCACCGATGCGTGTTGGGTTATGCAACCAAAACCGGTGTTCATTTTTTAGAGCGAAAACTGCATTCAGAGGCCGATGTGATCTTTATCTTTGTGTTTCCGATATCAGCGGTTTCTTTCATGGTTTCTGTGCGCATGTGTGTGTCAGTGTAGCGTGACGGCTGTTTTGACAGCTTTTCCGCACCACATTTCTCATTTTAATGTCAACATGTGTCTGACTGGGCTTTATATTCTCTGGAGTTCATTTTAATGGCACATATTGAGCCATTATATTACTTATATTCTGCAATGATTTTATAATAGGGTAGTTATTAAGGCCCTGCTCCTGTCAGATGATATAGAATATTATTACAGGAATTTTCATTCCTGCGTGATTAGTGTGCGTCAGCTGCATCCTGAGTTTGTCAGCATTGATAAACATGAGATACATCAGAATTGTTCGTTTTAATGGCTGAATCCTGTCAGCCTTAACTCTGACTGAACAAGCATCAAAACATGTTCATCATATCCTCATCCTCACCTCCTACTCACCTCAAATGTCAAATTAACGTGTATTATTATCAGAATGATAATGACTTCTTTTGGGGTTTTTTTGTTTTTTTTAGATTGGTTGTTTTGCCAGGGGGACCACCGAAATGGCGCTGTCTCGGAGCTTCCTGTCAGAGGAGCAGTTCCAGTGTTCCATCTGCCTGGACATCTTCACCAACCCAGTGTCCACGCCGTGCGGCCACAGCTTCTGCATGGCCTGCATCGGACACTACTGGAGTGGAAGTGCGGCCTGCCAGTGCCCGCTGTGTAAGGAGAGCTTTCGGAGGCGGCCGGAGCTGCACATCAACCGCACCCTGCGGGAGATCACCGAGCAGTTCAAGCGCATGTCTGGCCGCAGCGTGTCCGACCAGCCCCCTGCCAGGCCCGCCGAACTGTCCTGCACCCTCCTCGACGAGATGAAGCGGAAGTTCCAGAAGGTTCCGGCCACCCGCAGCCCCCATCTCCCCGCCTCGGTGTCCGCCGCCTCGGGGCCGGTGCCCGGCACCTCCTTGCGGAGGTACACCCTCAGCGGCGCAGCCAACAGCCTGCACACGCCCCTCTGTCCCAAGCATCAGAGACCCCTGAAGTTCTTCTGCCGCACCGACCGGGACTACATCTGCGGGGAGTGCGTGGAGACGGGGCACCAGGTCCACGACACAGTCTCCATCGAGAAAGAGTGGCTGGTCAATAAGGTGAGGTCTGCACTGACTGCCCGCATCTTAACATGGTCGCTTCACCATAGCATGATACACTGTGCAATGCTGTGGGTAGGGCCTCACAAAAATGCCATCCTCCTTCCAACAGAGTCATCTGCAAGATGTCTATTCTGTTCATATGGTAGAGGAAAAAGTGTGGCTTTAATTCTAGTAAAAGATATCTAGAGAACACAAATTTTTAATTTTAAAATTTCATGTATTTATCCTCATATTATTATTTTGTTGTAGTGGAATTATCTGCAAACATTATTTTAATGTATTAAATACCGATTGTATGTATGAGGCTCAACAACTAACTGTCTTGTCCACTAGTTCTGTCTTAAAAGTTTGTGCGCTTGTGCTTTCCTGCTCTCTCTCTCTATGGTTAAACACGTTCACTTTCTGTCTGCAGTCTCAGCTGGGCACAAGCGAGGCAGAAGTCCAGCAGATGATTGAATGCAGAATAAGGAAAGTGGAGGAGATCCGAACATCACTGGTGGACCTCAAAGTGAGTGCTCCCGACTGGCTGATGCCCCCTAAACTCAGCCACAACACTGACTTTGAAAGCTTTTCAAGGCTTCAGCATGCAGCTGCAAGACACAGAATCAGAGGGTTGTTTGTAAAGAAAACTTTAACAGGCACAAGATATCCTTCTAATATCTATGAGTGATTTTAACAAAGATGTAATTCCACGTGGGACCTGGCATTTAACTGAAAACATTGCCTGGGAACTCCTACCTGTCAGAACACCTCATGCCATGAGTGTTTTCTCTGTTTCCCTAACATACTTTTGAGCTCTTCACACTGCAAAGATGACATCACAGTTACGCATTTGCAGTACAGCACGTTAGTGATGTGATCTGAAGTTCACACACACCCATCCCTTACCTCAGTTTATGTACTAATGTTATACGTTTAAACCTGGCTAGAAATGTTTAATATATTATAAGTTGTTAAAATGAACACAGAATATTAGTACAAACAACTTAAAATCATATGTAAAACAAAATATCACCCTGCTAAAGGAATATTTTTAATATTTTCACAGTGCATCTGTCTTAACAATACAATTATTGAGTCTGAAAAATGACTGAAGTAGTTGAGGTGAATATTTAAGAGGAGGACGTGGGGTTGATTCTGAGAAGAACTGTTTCTGAATTATCACATATTCTTTTGAGGTTCAAACCACAAGCAGTTTGGAAAAGATCTGAGAGGAGGCTGAAGTTAAACTGATACTGAAAGGGAATCTACAGGCAAAGAACAGACGAGTGTTCTAATATTCTGCAGTTAGATCCCTAATGAACACTTAGGTTATATGAATGCTTGTTAGGAAAAGTTAGAAAAATGATGAAAGTGAATATAATCTTTTCATTTAACTTGGCTCATCAAAGTACTAGAGCAAGATCTGACACTGAGGAGTGTTGGGCGGTAGTCTAGCATAGTGGTTAATCCAGCTGTATAAATGGATAGCATTGTAAAAAAACTAACTGATGTAAGTCGCTTTGGAAATGTACATCAGCTAAATGCCAATAATGTAATGTAATAATAATAATGAGTATTTGCACACATGGAACTGCAGGTTCATATAGCACTACAGGGCAGTCCTAACAGTAAACGGACAGGTGAATGGACCCCGTGCTGTTTCCCAGCAGTCTGAGCAGAACAGCCCCTCTCCCTGTCCCTCCCAGGCGTTATCCGAGCGGGAGACGCAGGGCAGTGTGCGCATGTTTGCGGCGCTGGTGAGCTCGGTGGAGCGGAGCCAGGCCGAGCTGCTGGAGGTGATCCAGATGAACCGGGTGGCGGTGGAGCAGCACGCGGAGGGCCTGATCCGTGAGCTGGAGGAGGAGATCGAGGAGCTGAGGAGCAGGAGCGACGTCCTCGAGCAGATCTCCCGCTCCAACGACTACGCCCTCTTCCTCAAGGTCAGGGAGGCCGTGGGGCAGACACGGTGTTTAGGGCTTCATCTGAAGTCAGTGTTATAGATTATGAACATATGACTTCAGGATCTCAAATCTGAATCCATAAATTCTACCCATAAGGAATTTTAATATTTTAAGTACACAATACTCTACTCTGAACTGAATTTCAACATTTGTGTGGCAAGCAAAATGCTCCACTTCAGTATCAGCATACGACATCCATATGATTACTTAAATATCCACAACTCAGGTAGCAGAAGCATGTCTGCCTCACAAAAGTGTCATTACTAAGAGGCAGCCGTTAAGATTTTTTTGTGGTGTCGGACGTTGTCACAGAATTTCGACGCCATCTGCATCCCTCCCCAGACGAAGGACTGGTCTGGTGTGTCAGTGAACTCTGACCTCTGTGTGGGCGCCATCTACAGGACGGTGTCAGAACTGGTGGAGCGTTTCCAGGAGGAGCTGCAGAGATTGCCAGGGATGAGTGAGTATCACAAGTTCACTGATATTTTTACTGCTTTCACAGTATGGCCAAAAAACAGCAGAACCCCGCAGGGGGTGTGCCTGAGGTCTATCAACTCCTTGGTTCCATGTGAAGATCTTAAAGCAGCACATGGATGTAATGTATCAGTATCAGTCTCTGTGGCGCAATCGGTTAGCGCGTTCGGCTGTTAACCGAAAGGTTGGTGGTTCGAGCCCACCCAGGGACGGAGAACTTTTAAATTAATTCCTCTGGGGGGAAAAAGAAGCTGAGTCATCATAGCTGACTTGTATCTGAGTGCTGTAGATCTTTGTGCAGGATGTTTTATACTATAGATAGACTTTATTTTCTGTTGTCCTGGTGTAAGGTTTAAAGAGTATCTTGTATGTCAATGATCTCACACTGTTTGTTGATCAAAGAAGAGTCTGTTTTTCCAGTACTGGGATATTGAAAGGCGCCATTTCTTGTCCTGGGCTCTTTGATATCGGTGTATATATAAATATATTTACATTTTAGAATATTAATCCAAATGATTTTTGAGCAAACTGTACTCCTGCACATTTGCGTTTTGATGAAGATTATTTATTCAAACTGCTGACATGAATTTCAAGGGTATTGTTTGTAATTAAACAATTTGTAAAATGAATGTACCAAAAATCACTTTTGGGACACAGCCCTCCGTTCTGCTGGTCTGCATTAGGCAGGCCTCATGACTGCTGCAGTCCCCATGCTGTGAATAGCAGGCTTTTACATCCATAGCACGTAAGTGCATGAAACAGCAACACACCACCCTTCCTCTTCAGATGCATTGGAATTTTGTATTAGAGTGGAGTCCTTTCAGACCAAACCTGATACCCGAATAGATTCAGTCTGAAATTAATAATGAATGCTAAGCAAATACGTCAGTCCATCACAGTATGTCTGAATATGAAAAGTCTAGTCAGTGATGTGAGCTCATTTCCTCAGGGCTACAGAAATGTTCTTCTTTGTTTTCAAACAGGCATTCGGGTTCCAGTGGACCCCTCTCCTACAAAATTACAGCCAAGTAAGTGGCGATTTCTTTTGCCATAGCATCATACAGTTTTCAGTCTTATGAGATCTTGGGCCTAACAAGGTTTTAAATATAACATGCTGCCAGCTACATTGTTAGAGGTGTTTTAAAACATTTACTGACCTGTCACATGTTTTGGCTTCATTTCAGAGGTGAAGACCATACAAGAGTATGCAGGTTCGTATCTCTCCAGGAATAAATGAATTCGTTAATCATTTTCTTCTTGGTATTATAATTGTTGTAGCTGTTATCACTGTTGTGATAGGCATTTATCTACATTCATAATGTTTCACTGTTACTACTGTAGGATTATCTATTCTTAAATTGATCAGATGGTAGATTTTTTTGTAATGTTTTAAATTGTCTCCCTGCAGCGGATGTGACGCTGGACTCCAGCACTGCCCACCCCAGGCTTATCCTGTCTGAGGACAGGAAACAGGTGAGGTGTGGAGACAGGTACCAGCACGTCCCAGACAACTCAGAGAGGTTCGACCGTGTGGTGTGCGTCCTGGGCCGGGAGGGGTTCACTGGCGGGAGGCACTACTGGGAGGTGGAGGTGGGGGGCAAGACTGACTGGGATCTGGGCGTGGCCAGCCACTCCGTCAGCAGAAAGGGAAAGATCACCATCAACCCCAGCCACGGCTTCTGGTTCCTCAGCTTCAGAGACAGCAATAGCTATGCCTTTCAGACAGAGCCCTCCACCTCCCTAAAACCCCAAAAAATAGGGGTGTTTCTGGACTATGAGAAAGGGCAGGTCTCTTTCTACAATGTCAACACCAAGCTACACATCTACACTTTCATGGACACTTTCTGTGAAACTATCTACCCTTTCTTCAGCCCCTGCACCAACAAGTCAGGTAGAAACGAGGCCCCCCTAGTCATTTCACCCGTCATGCTACCCGACTGAGATGCCATGTCCTTGGTTTTTGCTTATTCAGAGGGATATGTTAGACTGTATAGCATATGAGCAGCAGTGTGGTGTAATGGTAAGGAGCAGGTCTTGTAACTGAAACGTTGCTGATTCGATTCCCCACTCGGGGCACTGCTGCTGTACCTTTGGACAAGGACTCACAATTGCCTCAGTACAAATATCCACCTGTATAAACGGGTAATATGTAGGATGTAAAAACTAACCTATGTAAGATGATCTCTGGATAGGAATGTCTGCTAAATGACAATATGTAATGTAATGAGGGTGGATATAGGGTATAAGCTGACATAACCTTTTAGCAATGTAAAATAGCTGAAAATATATTATCATAATGTTTGGGGAAACTTTTTTATTATATTATATATAATATGCAATTACATATATATATATTATATATAATATGCAATTACACATTTTAGGTCAGTTGGCAATAATATAATGTGAATCTATATTTTATGTGTATATACTGTATGCATGTTTCTTGTTGTGAATATATGTATATTTAATAAGAAGATATTCAACTCAGGGATCCATCTAGACCTCAGAAAGCATGGGTATTTAAATCTCTGCTTTACCTTCACAATATTTAGTATTTTGTGACTGAAAATTCTGCAGAATATGATACAATGTACTCTGCACAATGAAATTTCAGTAGGCATCGCATATTATAACAATTTTGTAAAGCTTCAGTATTTCAATAAAATATATGTCACTTTCAGTTGCATTTCTTTTGTACACAGTTTTCCAGTCTAACCAGAAGCAAAAGCTTGTCACTATATTTAATTGAGTGTCCTGATAGAATTACAACAAAGTACACTCCTTTGAGGACAATAATTCCACAGAGAGGCAAAAAATACTCCAGATGAGACTTGGCATCATCCCACTTTGACAAGCCTAAGAAGCGCTTAGCACCAGACAAATGGCTTCCTTTGCAGTTGGTGCCCCAGATGAGATTCTTGTTATATGTCGGAGCTACGTACAGACAATGGAAATTTTCACAATATAAACTGAAATCAGCATAACCAACAGACTATCGCACACTGGGAACAATGAGACACCGTGGGGAAGGTTAACACTGTGCTCTTTCCTTCTGTAAACCCTGACCAGCCTATAACTGAATTCAACCAACTATAGGAGAAAGACTGTGAGAGAGATTAATGATGAATGAATTATCAATTGGCTAACATCTTGGTACATGGTTAGCAGTATGATTAATGTTAATCCATACTAGGTCAAATTCCATCCCCGTTGGTTTGGACAAAATGCCAAAAGTGCATTCGGTACACTACAGCCAGAATCCTTCCAAAAAGGTGTTTTTCACTGCCAATGGTGCTACACCAGTCTTTGAAACGAGTCGTCATTGTTCTCAGGATATTGTTATTAAATGAAATCATTAAATGAAGTGGCATTAAAGCCAGCTCCAGGATCCTGGAATTGTACAACACTTGAATTCCGGTCCAACGATCCATGGCAAAAACATAAAAGTTACAGAAAAATCATAATGTGCACAGGTAACTATTGCGTACATCTAGCCCACACTGGAATATCAAATGGTAGAACACCACTTTACCACCAGCAGATGTCCCTATATGCACATAATACAAATAATAATAAGAGGGATAACGTAACAATTCCAATCCTTAACATATTAGACTATATTTAAAAAATATAGTAGGTAAGGCATACAATCTGTAGGTATATGTAAACTACAGGTCGTATCAGAGTTCTGTTCACTAATAAGAGGCTGAACATGCTGCACAAAATTTGAATATGTGAGGCGCATGATAAATACGTCATATATAACCGACTGAACGGTGTGCTTTCTGTCAAACTAAAATGCTTCTCGCAGTTACCGGCTTCATTTATGTTATTTTTATAAACCTCATGATCGTTATCATTTACAAGGGACAGAATTAGCTACCCAGCTAGCTAGATCACTGGGAAAAATCTGAAAGTGGGGAGTTGTTTCTGCAGCATATTCGCTCTCGAGGTGAGGATTTTGTCATGTCAATACTTCATTTTCTGCGTCCCAGTAATGGCTAAACCAGCTGAATGTTACTTTTGCTGCGTTCGGTGTATCCAATTGGCGCTAATATTGCTGTCGTTTCGAAATACACTAAAGCATTGTCTTGAGACTCTGGCACCTTGTGTGCTGTCAGAATGCATGCTCTGATTTTTATGCTGATACTGTCATTGACCTTCATTTAAGGTCCCCAGTAGAGTGCTCAATATAGCCAATTATGCTCACTCGTAAAACTGATGCATTAAATCATAGCTCGTGAAATAACTTTTTCTAAAGTGTAATTAACTATTTTTCACAACAGACAGTCCCTAATAGCGAAAATTGGGGATTGTGTGCCGCCACGCTCCTAAACGTCTTCCTTACGGCGTGTGTACGCACGCACGCGCGCACCTCATTCATAAAGCGCGAGAATCAAACCAGTTTAACAGCTTGGTCGTGTATCAGTGGGAACAATTAACAAATAACGTAGTGACATGCCGCAGTACTGGCTACTAGTGAAACTTTAAGGTGAAATTCAGGCATTCTTTTTCAGTGATCAGCTACAAAGACACGTGCCTTTCTCTCTCCAACAGGGTTCTTCCACAATGTTGATGCACAGCCTGGCTGGGCGAGTGATGACGGTGTCGCAGCTTGCGTGCCAAAGCGGCCGATTTGCACTGAAACCGCAGGTTGTGAGCGTCGGGCACGCCCACTTCTCCTGCGAGCGGAGGGGGGCGCTGCAGCGTCGCCGCTGTTCAGATTCAGCGCTGCCGTGGCGAAGAGCGCTGAGCACCAGCGCGGCCCGGCCTGGCTGGTACGAGAGCGTGGCGGACTCTACGCCGGTGCACCTGACCGAGCAGCTGCTGGTGGCGGTGCAGCAGACCACGGGGATGCCGTGGTGGGCCAGCGTGGTCTGCACCACCCTGGCTCTGAGGACCGCCATTACTCTACCGCTGGGCGCCTACCAGATGGTCATTATTGCAAAGGTCTGTGTTGACATGAGAGTCATATGAATCACGTGTGTAGCCTTGCAGTATAATAGGCATCAGTCTGGTTTGTGACTTAAGTAGGCCTCTTCAGTGTTTTAAGTTTCTTTAGTGTTTTTTCAGACAACCTCAAAAGGCATAGAATGGTGCAGTTTCCCCTCTGAGCTTGTCACTTTTTCAGAGTTTTTTTTAGAGTTTCTTCACAAATTAGATGTTTAGCAGAGGTCCAGCTTCATCTTCCCCAAAGTATGACCCAATACAGTAATACCACTATAATTAAGATATCTTGCAGATGTGGCTAACATTAGTGAAAGTTCTAATCTCGGTGCAAATCAAAGAAACATGGGCGGAAATGACTGTGGGTGCACCCACTGAGTAATGTGTGTTTTTTAATCTTATGTTGTTTATGATGAACCTGACTTTGAGACTCACAGGGTGTTTTGCTGTTCATTTCGGAAAATGGATCTAAGCTGAATCTGAATGCTGTTTGTTTTTCCTGCATTGATAAATTAGATTAAAATTAATTGATTCAGCATGTACTCCAGTGAGTCGCCATGTGTGGAGTTAACAAAGATGGCTGCAGCCAACAGCACTGTGAGGTAAAATGGATAATGCTGCTGTCATGGCAACCACCCGGAGTGTCAGACTGGGCAGAAGACCAGCAAGTCCCCTTGCTGTGCCTTCAGAGCAGCATATCTAATAGCCCTGTGTTTACATGTTTGCAGGCTCAAGTATGAACAGCATGTAAAGAGTTTGTGAGGTGCGTTTTTTCCTCCCAGCTATGGGGCATGTTTTTGTTGCAGAGGAGGCCTCCCCCTCACTCACAGCACGGAAACAGCAGTCTCAGCAGATTGCTGGGTCTCTCCTGCAGGCCTGTCCTCTCTGTAAACACTCGCGCAGCCACAGACCGGGTGCACTGACACACCCTCCACACCAAGCGCTGATCGCTGGGTTTAGAAAAAAAAGCAGTCAGATTCCATTAGCGTCACCCTGTGCCACACATACGAGGTTGTTCTCGTCTGTCTCCAATTTTGCTGTGAAAATGTGCCTAAACTTTCAGTTCATTCTGAGTTTCAAAATGACAGTCATTGACCGTTAAACCTAACTGTTTCCACAACGTCCCAGTGTAACTCCTCTTGCTAAAATGTCATCCGGCTTGGTGTGACAAAACACAACTTTTATCAGGAAAAAAACAATAGAATATGCCCTTTTATGCCTTTTCCTACCATTGGTAAGACTCACGTGTGACTGACAAGACAATAATCAGTCAGACACCTTGCATAAAATGCATGCATGGAGTGCAAATGTTAACACCGCAGCCGCTTCCGGACGAAGGTGTGCTGTCTTTTGACATTGGCAGGGCTGGTGTGAGACTAGTACAGGCAGCTCAGTCATAATGACTTGCACCTGTTTGGAATTCCGATGCTGATGTTTCGAGCCCTTGGGCTGTGATTGGACTGTGTTTGTGCTCCAGTGATACTGATTGACCTTCATACTGGCTGTGGGAAAAAGCCTTTTCTCTTGTAGCGCTGCCCTGATTACTGCTCTGTCCCAGATGGGAACTCCCCCATTGTGGGACTTTGAAAGTGTTTTTAAAGTGCAGTTATCTATGTTTTTGGTGTTTTTTTCTTCTTAAAGTAGGACATATTCTCTTTCACAAAGTAAAAGAAAAAGTATTTGATTGAATTTTGTCCCAATTTATTTCAAGAAATGTGAAATATGTGTATGTATGTGAACATATGTATGTGAATTGTAACACATGTTGGCAATGTATTTTGGTGTTTTGGGACTTGAAGGAGGGGTTTGCCGGGGTGAATAACCGCCTGCTCCCTTTCCTTCAGCTAGGTCGAGGCCCTGCAAGTGGAGATTGCAGAGCTGGCCAAGCGGTTGAGCTACGAGGTCTCGGTACGTGGCAAACAGCAGGGCTGGTCTGAAAAAGTCTGCCGGTAAGAGCTGACCTTTGCTTTCCAAAAAAACAGACCAGGGTCAGTTATTCTAACTCATCTGAAAACTAAGTGTAGCGTAGAAGTCAATAAATATAAATATAAATTTTGTAAATTGTCCATTTGTCCATTGTTAGTGTAAGTGGTCATTAGCCTTGCTATGATGTGGAATTTTAATCATGACCACCATTGCAGCACAGTGTAACAGTGTGCACAGTAGTAGCGTTTATTTTTACCCCTGTGTTTTCAATTTCCAAACCTTGAATAGCTTCTCCTACATGTGAATGCAGCTCCATGAAGCCGTCATGGCTGAGGGTGGCCTGTGCCTTCGCCTGTGTTGAACCTCTCTGCCGTGTGTGCTGGCAGGTACCACTTCAGAAAGAACATGCGGAGGATCGTGTCAGAGCTGTACGTGCGGGACAACTGCCACCCCTTCAAGGCCAGCCTGCTGGTGTGGGTGCAGCTGCCCATGTGGGTGTGCCTCTCCCTGGCCCTGCGCAACCTCAGCCTGGGGCTGGCAGACTCCACCATGGGTAATCACTGTAGAGCCGTGGGCAATCACTACGGGACCATGGGTAATCACTGTAGAGCTGTGGGCAATCACTACAGGACCATGGGTATTCACTATAGGACAGAGCAATAGGTAGTCAGCAATCTACCATAGATAATCACCATGGGCCATGGGTAATCACTGTAATGCTGTGAGTAAATGCATAGACATTGGTAATCACCACTTGCCTCATGTATAATCCGATCATTCATCTAAAATGGCATGACAGCTGATATTGAGTTTGGGAGCCTTTACAGGAAACACTGTTCTTTAAACGCACCAAAGCTGTGTTCCTTATGCTGCTCCTGCTGTCTGTGCTCTCAGCTCTGCAGCGGGAGCTGGCAGTAGGGGGCGCTCTCTGGTTCCCAGACCTCACGCTGCCCGACTCCACCTGGATCATGCCCATCAGCCTGGGGCTGGTTAACCTGCTGATCGTGGAGGTGAGTCACCTGGCACAGCTCCTCCAGGGTGCGCTGTCTGCACTCGCAGTGAAAGCTTGGTACTCAGGGTGCCTTTTGTATATTGTAACAATTAATTCGTCCAGCCTCACCCGCATTAGCACTTTGATCCTCCCTAATCAACCATTATTTCTCACGGCAGGGGGATTAGGTCTCCAAGGCGTAGTCTGTTAACACCCACTTGTGAAAAGTACTTGAGGGCATGTAATTTGTGCGTATGTGTGTGTGTGTGTTGTGTGTGTGCGCGTGCATGTGTGTGTGTTTGTGCTCTGCCTCTCCTATATTGTAGATATTTGCTCTGCGGAGGATAGAGGCCTCAAAATTCCAGAAGTACGTGACCAACTTCATCCGCGGCATCTCCCTGCTCATGATACCGCTGGCTGCTACGGTTCCCTCAGTAAGTGCCACATACCTGTCTCACTGAAGGCATGAGGGCATGTGTGTGTGTGTGTGTGTGTGTGTGTGTGTGTACATACATGTGCATGCATCTTCATGTATGTACTTTAGTATGTTTGTGTTTTGATTTAAAAAATATAAGGAATCCAGTGTATTTTCATTTCCATTTTTATTCATTTGCTACACTCTATGGCCAGAGAAAACTAACTTTATTTTGAGTAGTAATTATTTATAGATTGTTATAAGTCATGCCTCCTTGTTCATCTATAACAGGTATTCCTTGGAGATAGCATTTACTTTCAGATCATATGTTCTAAAAATGAATGAAAGGACTAGCAGTTACAGCATGAAGATGTTGGGCACTTTCACCAAATATTTCCACCCTGCAAAGAAACAACTGATAATTCCATCTGAAGGAAAAGACTCGCAGCAGATTCAGCACTGTGACAGCTGCTGCGTTATCTCTAGACAGTCTCATTCTCTGTCTCACACACACACACACACACACACACACACACACACACGCCACACCTGTGTCCAGAGGAGCAGTCATTGTAACATACTCAGTGAGGATGTTTTCCTCTGCTAGAGCGATAGTCTCAGCAGACCCAGATACAGACAGAGGCGTCACGCATTTATCTGAGCGTGGAGGTTGAACGCTTGACTTGCAGCCAGCAGGCAGCAGGTTCTTCCCTTACTGCCTGCTCATGAAAACCTCATTAGCGTGAAAGCGCAGGCCCTCCTATCTCTGGTGCCCAGGTACAGTGACACCCCTCACCCCCACACAGACACCACAAATACTCACACATACACACACACACACACACACACACACATACACACACACACACACACACACACACATACCTGGTTAATCTGCTCAGTGATCAGCAGAGGGCCAATGTTGTGTCTCTGTTTTAGAAACCGTCTCTGTTTCTTTTCACTGACGGTAGCTGCAGGATTCTGCACGTTTCCACATGGCTATGTATGCCAGTGGACACTGAATGAATCATCTGAGAACGTGTTTCCACCCGGTCTTTTTGAACAGACTGCCATTACCTGTTTGCTGTGGTTACCTGTACTCTGCCTCGCTCGCTCAGCCTCTGTAGGTGTGCACTAGCAATGGAACAGGATGAGAAAAACCTGTCAAAGTATAAGGCTGAGAGCCACCTGTAGTCTCATAACTCTTTTGGGTTTCTATCTGCTCGAGTGCCAGCCTATTTGTTCTACCTGATCAGTCTGCCATTGGTGAAGCTGTCAGCATTCTGATTTGCTGTTGCCTTATGAACATTCTTAAAGAGATGTGGCCTATAACAGGACATCCACAGTCAGCATAGGAATGCAGATAGCACCAGAGACTCCTGTAACCAACCTAGGAACTCCAAGATGGAGGCTGGGAGGAGGACAGGGGCAGGATATCTTGCTATGACCTCTGCAGTCTGTGCAGGTGAAAGCAGACACAGCTGACCTCTGACCTCTGCCCTTTGCCCCTCCCCTCCTCTCTCCCAGTCCATGGCGCTGTACTGGCTGAGCTCCAGCTGCGTGGGACTGGGTCACAACCTGCTCCTGCGCTCGCCCCGGTTCCGCAGAATCTGCCGGATCCCTCCGACACACTCCGATTCTGACACACCCTACCGGGACATCGCTGCTGCCTTCGTGGCCAAATACCTCAAGTAGGACCCCCCCCCCCTCAATGGCAGAGTGGAGCACCAGTCGGGGGGCCTGGGACATGTTTGTGAGAGGGGATTGCATCTCCAGTTGGAACAATGCTGCTGTGCCCTTGAGCCAAGCACCTGCTCCAGGTAGCGGCCCATGGTATAAATGGGCTCTTTGCTGTGTGAAAGCAAGGTTACCGCCATCACATGACTGCAGCATAACCCGCTGGCCACTGGTCATGCAGTTCCACCATTGTCCAGCAGATTGTCCATGTAAGACTTTCCTGCCTGACTTGGGCGGTCAGCCAGTCATGTTGGTCCGTCATCTCCTCTGTGCAAAAGTCTGACTCTGCAGGTTCGTCAGGTTGGTTCCACGGACTCCTCGTCTAACGGGAGGCGAGATGTGGAGCAGACTTACCTTCTTGTACTCGCACACAGCAGTCTTCTTTCCAGTAGGGAAGAGCTGCTTGGTAATGATGAAGATGAGGTTGCTGCACAATGTGGCATATAACGTGGCTTTTGAATAAAAACTCGTGGAAGACTTTGAAATGTTTACCTATCCATGGATTTGTTGTCCATTCACAAGTCAGCCAACCCCACAACAGGAAAATGCCTTCACACTGTTATTTTACAGAGATTTTTGTTGGTTGTCACCAAATAATTTGTTAGTAAAAGTCCTCTCATATTAAAGAGAAGAGGGTGCTGTCTGTATGACCTTCTCCAGATGCTATCGCATATACTGTGCAACCAATGCACAATTTCTACATCAAAGCTGTTTGTTCCAAAAAAATTGGATTTTCCCCCACCCTCTTCAAAAGACATGAATTATATTAAGAATTATTAGAAATATTCTTGTCTTTTTACTGTTAGTGTTAACTGAGACATAAAGAATGTGTTTCTCAACAAATTAGTTTGAATATGGTATGCAATACTATTTTGAGACTCTGAGATACTAATAATAGAAATCAAGTATGAAAATCATAATAATTGAAAACGTTGTTAACAAAAAAACTTAGTTTCCAAAAATCATCGCAGGTTACATCTAAGTAACCACAGAGAAGGCGATAGGAGAGGCAGCGAAATTCTGTGGGCGGAGTCGAACCTCAATAAAAATACCACAAGGAGATACGATACTGTAGTTACCGTGAATAACTAAAGCTGTCAAGCTTAGAGGCTACCTGAAACCACAAGATGTTGCGGCTTTTTGCTTTAGTGGCGACTCTTTCATACCTGACAGCTGCATCGGACCGCGTCCCTCGCAGCTGTGGCACTTGCGACCCCAGCCTCTGCGATCCTCTCCCCGCCGACGGCTGCCAGTTCGGCACGCTGCAGGACTCCTGCGGATGCTGCTCGCAGTGCGCGGCTGGCCCGGGCGAACCTTGCGGCGGACGCGGGTCCGTGGCGAAGCGCTGCGCCTCCGGACTCGAGTGCGTGAAGAACGACAAAGTGAAAAAGAGTAAACTCGGTGTTTGCATCTGCAAGAGTGACTACGAAGTGTGCGGCACTGACGGCGTCACGTACAAAACCGGCTGTGATTTGAAAGCTGCCAGTTTAAAAGCCGTGAGCGAGGACCAGCCTGAAATTAAAGTCCAAAATAAAGGGAAATGCGCTCAAGGTGAGATTATTTTTCAACACATATCTTTCTATCCTTAGTGATGTTGCTGCGAGAGGATGTCACTGAGGCACAAAGCTGACCAAAGATGCTAAGTAAACAAAATTTAAGAACATGAATATAATTTATATGTATGCTTTTCAATAGGATAACTTGTATAACTAAATATATACCGAGGCGCAGATTTGTTACAGTTTGTTACAAGCTCGCCTGCACTGAATTCTGGACTGCATTTCGAAAATAGTAAACCGTGCTCCAGGAGACAGGAATAGGCTACACCAATTATAATTCAACTTTTCCTTCAAAAGGTCACATGTGTATTTGCGTGACAGTAACTCTAATAATAAGTAATATAATAATAAACTCTCTCAGATGCGCCCGCCGCCTGGCGCGGCAGCTGATAAGCATCCTCCGGTGAATCTCCTGCGTTACTGGAAGTGCGCGATGAAAGTTTGAAAGCAAAGTTTATAACGCTGTGGACCAGAGGAAATCCACCACCAGCCCGTGTTACTGAAAGATGTTTTTAGATGTTTTAGATGTTTAAAGACCGGATTTCAAGCATTATTTTTCTTTTTCATATGGCGGTATAGTGATCCCAAGGATTGGGCTGTTATTATTTTATTTTATTTTTATGAACATAGGAGTAAAATAATAGCATTAGGAATTAAAATAAGAGTTGGAGTAGAATAACAGGCTAAGAATAAGATGGTCAAAAATAAGAGGGCCCAGATATGGATTTGGATATGTTTTAACAGTGACTGGAAGGGCTTCAGGGCTCTGGTGGTAAGTTACCATCAGAACCCTGTCTCCTCTCTGTCCCACTATACACTCTGTCCCCAGATTGGGGCGACATGCGGGTCCAAACAGGCTCCTTTGTCCCTCATACCTCTGTTATCAGGCTATGCTGTCTTTACGTTACATTACATTACATTACATTACATTACATTACATTCAGCAGATGCTCTTATCCAGAATGACTTCAAGCACAAGATGATAGAAGTGCATCCATCCAAGTTATATGAGCAACAGTGTCAGACCTGGTTAACAACACTTCCAGACCAACAAGTGCATGCATGCCAGCATGTGTCAGTTTGATTAACAATTACAAGTGAACATTGGACATTTGGGGGGGGGGGGGGGGGGCAACAGCCGACTGATGCCTTCAGAAGCTCATGACAACACCCAAAAAAACCGCGCCCCTTCTGCCTTTGTTTTCTGCCAGGCTTGGACACAGAAGCGTACCATCTCCTCTCTGCCAATCAGGAGAACACACTGATGACCAAAACAAATACTCACATAGGCTATGAATGATGTGATGTCATAAAACGTCTACACAGAGTGAATATAAAGTTCGTGGTTTTCAGATAGTGTGGTGCCCATGTAACTCGCCAGCCCTGGGGAGGAATTCCAGCCACAGGGGTGGGGTAGGGGGATTTTGAGGCCTGAATGGAGGTGATCTCTGATCAAACAGCCTGGTGGCTGTTATGGACACACAGACCGGGCTGTTTTCTCAAAGCAAAGCCGGCCTGTGTGGCGCAGTGAAGCCTCACATGATTAAATCAAACTGTGTGCCAGCGTGGGATTAACCAGTGAATGGGGTCCATTAATCAAAAAAATATCTCCCGTTAGCAGAATGGCATTCCTCGGAATTGCTCAGGTGCCACCTAATTCGGTCGTATCCAGTGAGGCAGGAGTCGGTCCTCTGCTGGGGTCAGCGAGACTTAGACACAGAACAAATAAGGCAGAATCTTCATAGCTTTGTGACAAGCTAAAGAGTCCACATTTTCCTCTGGGTATTGCTGTAGATTTTTATGAGGGCTGGTTTAGATGGCATTTTCTTTGGTGGTGACTTCTAAAGGTTTGGAAAGACCTTAAGCAAAAAAAAAAAAAAAAAAAAAATCTGTCACAGGTATAGAAAGAAGATTTAGAGAAAAGAAGATTTAAAAAGAGTCAGCAATGAAACAGCTCCAAGCCAAACGTCTTACAACATCCCTTTAGGTATTGGGGAAAATTGAATATGAAATATGTCCAGCTGCCGTGGCAATTTCACAGTTTTGTTTATGAGTACTGTCTAACGGGGGCCCAAGTCAAATGAACTGTGGGGGTTAAGAGTTCAAATCTGTTTATGAATCTCTACATATTAGGCTGTGCTGTTTGTGTAGCATGGAGCCGGAAGCGGAAAATAAACTTTCAAGGCAATGGAATCATTGTGAAGTGAGTTGTTTGGTCTATGTCTACTTTCTTATATACATATTTAAATGGTTATGTACAAACATATCGCAGGTGAATCTTTTACGGGAATGGACTGTCCTCTACAGATCAACTTAAGTACATTCCATGTATAATTATGATACATTCCCTCATTTTTCTTCAACTGAAACAGTATTTATTTTAATAACTTTGAACAGTTAACATGGCTTAATTCACATGTCTATAGCGGAGCTATGTTTTGCGTTTTGGTCCTACAAAAATGCCTTCATTACAGTGCACTCATTGTTTCCTTTACATTCACCCCCAAGGGGAGTATCTGACAAATCAGAGGTGATTTATACCATAGTCACTCAGAACAACCGAGAGTACATGCATTTACCTCTGACAGCTGCTAGATTGGGACAACATCGGATCATATCTCCACTGCAAATCTGTGACAGTGAGGCAGATGGGAATAATCGTGTCCCTAAGGCATTGAGCAGCATCTCTTTCTTTGGCTGTTGTAACATGACTGAAAAGGTCTGGTTGTCCAACAGCGTTAGTGTTACACCTTTTCTCACCTGTAGCTACCTGTTGCAGAAGGAGGGCATGACATCATGTAGATATTCAGTGATGGTCGTTGAATTATTGAGACTTGACCTTGGTAAAGCCCTCTCACCC
Source organism: Megalops cyprinoides (assembly GCF_013368585.1). Taxonomy (NCBI): domain Eukaryota; kingdom Metazoa; phylum Chordata; class Actinopteri; order Elopiformes; family Megalopidae; genus Megalops; species Megalops cyprinoides. The sequence goes on along the minus strand of NC_050600.1, from coordinate 3,644,940 downwards.
CAAGCATTTTTGGATTTATAAAGTGGGATTTCTGAGCAGTGGTCATCCTTGTGCTAATTTCTGCCAGTTATTTGGAGTACTGATTCCAAGAGCTTGGCTTTGTCGCTCTCTGGTATATTTTAGAGAGTGGGAGTACACACCTCTTGCCCTGTGCCAAACTAAAGAACATATATTAACCAAAAAAAACAAAATTACAAAACCACAGTGTTAGAATTCATGCCTGGAAGGAGGCCCGGTTTGAGCCGGCTCCTGTGCACTCCCCTCTGCAGATAGATTGATGTGCTCCTTCTCCCTGCAGCTCCGGTCATCGTCACAGCACCTGCGGAAGTGTGGAACGTCACTGGCTCCCAGGTCTACCTGAGCTGTGAGGTCAGCGGCATCCCCACCCCTGTGCTTACCTGGAAGAAGGTACGTGAGTGGATGTGGGGGTGGGGGGGCGATACAGAATGAGCGTGGCCCCTTTGACAAACACCTCACTACCTGTGTACACCTGTGTAGACACCTGTCTGCCTTTGCCTGTTACATTCGATCAAGCGCTCCGCTTCCTGACATGACAGTTACTTATCTTTAAAGGCTTAATATTTTAATGAAGATCAATGTGTGTTATTAAAGACACTATCAATGAATAAAATCACACACACACATTAAATATGGGGATGTGTGACTGCTTCCACGAATTCCCCCAGCAATAAGCGTTAAACTTCCTTTCATAATTAAGTCTATATATCAAAACTAGTGGTGGCTGCTCAGAGGTTTTTTTTTTTTATATTCCACCTTTTTTCTTTCTGCATAATGAAAACTGCACACGTATAAATCATCATTACATGAGCTTAAGGCTGTCATTTAAATTTGCGTGCATTCGCAAAATAGCGCCAACTATCAACGTCTTGTTTTTCATTTTTCCATTTTCATTGAAAGCTGTGTGAAAAATTGATTTCAATTAAAGGCAACGGAATGTTTTGCCTGGGTCTGATTGGACTATGACATTATTGTGATGAGAATTTAGCCTTGGCCAAAACCTCAGCTTCACGTGTACTTGTACAGAGGTCATCTTGCAGGGGTGTTAACACGGGTCCAAATGATGGCAAACTGATGGTAGCCTAAGCTCAGATGCCCTATAGACAACTGATCATACCGTTTGATGAATACTACCTCCATCACTTGATCCCTGTGGTTTTACGTGGTTTAGTTATTTAAGATATTTTGTGTTCACATGATGTGTTGAATCCTGTGTTACTTTCCTCCTTCGTCCTTGGTGGAAGCATGTTCTCCTGTGCTGCTGTCACCTTGCTCTTGCTTGCATGGAAAATTTTATAACATATTAGTTAAATTTGATTGGAATTGTAAGCAACAAGCTTTCCCATTACAGATTTAATACTTGTAGCCCCAGCCTTCTTAGGTTTACAGCCCACCAGCTGCCACTGGTCAAAACATGATCAGAGCGTATGAACAACATCGTAAATATTACAGGCGCTGTACCGCTCGGAGCAGTGAGGATTGGGAGGACAGGAAATAAACATTCCACCACACGCTGTTGCTGTGATACCACACACTGTGATACTATTGTAGTTTTTACTTATATTGATGTTTGAATTTTTTTTATATTTGCAGTAAAAATTTGCCCTCTTTTGGAAGGCATGAATAAAATGTTTGTGGATCACACGGGCTCTTTAGAAAAGGCACAGGAAGAGGTGGGTGTGAGAGATGTCTGTCCTTGGGAGCTGGATCTGAGGGGCTGAGTTCTCATGGCCGGAAAACCGCAGGGTCAGATAGAGATTCAGGAACAAAGCAGGGCCATGCAGAAGCAGGATGACTGACCCCATTGAATCAGACCAAAGTGCAGAAGCGATCACAGCTGGACTGTATCTGACTAGCAGCACAGGGTCAGGGAAAAACCGGAGACATACGCTGTATGTTGGCCTAACCACAGCAGCACTGCAAGGCTCGGTTGTACCAAGAAAGCATCATGATCTTACACTGGGGGTACAGTAAAGGTTGGAATGTGTGTAACTGGTAGAATATAAACAAAGGTTCGTGCTGAAATTCTGCTGGAAGTGTTTTCTTAGTAAAGACAGGCATGTGCAGAAATCAAGGAAAACTGGTTAATGATTAATGGGGTGGCAGTCTCCCTAGTCTTAGTCCCGTTTGGTATTTCACCTTGATGAGAGCTCCTCTTACTCATAAGCAAACTGATTTTAGCCATTCCTGTCCCTGAGGCTATGGCTGACCTCCTGGGAGACTGCAGCCAGCTCCCAGGATGTCCTTAACACCACTGGGAATCACAGAGAGAGAGAGGCACTGAAGAAGAGACCTCACAGTTGTACCCAAACCATGACCCATGGCGTGACCCATCCAGCAACTGTACTGAGTCATACTTCTAACAGGGATTATATACAGGCTCCCTGTCAACACTGCCTCCAGCTGAACATCTTTCACTGATGAGAAGAGAAGGAAAGAAAGACTCGCTATAGGAAGGTCAGGTCGTGACAGTGGCAGTGTGAGGTTATGCCATATTTTACAGCCAAGAGGAAAGGGAAAGTAGAAATTGCCAAGACATGGAGTGACAGCAATAAAATACCACGTTTCCAGGCTGAACTGCTATATTACCTTCCATGTAATGATAAAGTTGAAGTGCGTCACTAGCTACATACAGTAATTACAGGCAGACAGAAGCTACTTTGATAGTGTTTGGTCAAAAGGAGGACTCCTGGCCATGGTGTCCACGGTATTGAGTCCCTGGGTTGTTCATGAACATTTATCTTAAATCTACTGCACATGGCCCCATGACCTTTAAAACAACGGGTACACTGTGTGCACGGTCTCGCTCATTGCTAGTGTGGTGTGTGCTCAAATGGCTTTAAATACGTGGCAAACATCATACAACTCTCAGTTGTCATGAGTGAGTCTGGAAATAATAATGGCTGAAGAAATAACATTCCTGAAGAAAAAGACCGTTGGTGAATATGAAAGCTATAAGTGGGTAAGCACACCTGCGTTTCTCCCATTGTCTTGAAGTTATTCTCTTGTGTGTGTTATGTCATGGCCAGCATTGTTATGGATATATGGGCAATAAATTGACATTTTTCATTTTTGCTCTTGAGGGTAGATCATTCTTGTAAAGGCAAAATAGCTGCTGACTTGAATTTATTTTGTCCTCTTTGTTAAAAATAAGAGTATAAATAATATTCTGTTGTTCAGTTAATCCCTATGCTGACTGCTCCAGGTCTCCAGCATCAAAGGAAGGGCGGACATGCTCCCGGGAGACAAGGACAACCTGGCCATCCAGACCCGCGGGGGCCCAGAGAAACACGAGGTCACCGGCTGGGTGCTGGTGAGTGCTGCCCGTTACACACACACACACACACACACACACACACACGCCCGTGCACACACACATACACACACACACACACCTCACACACAGTTCACACACTCAAGCACACACTCCGAACACTTTTTCGAGCAGTTTTTCCATGTGTTTGTCCTTAAAAAAACTGTCTTCTGCACAAGCCTTATATGGGAATGTGTGGTCTTGATAGGAATGCTTCCAAACCACCAGTATAAACTATCAAAACACATTCCCAAGCAATCTGAAGTGTCTTTGAAACCACAGCCATTTGGTGTGAGGAGGTATAGGGGACATTATCTCTCCCTCGTGCAGAATCCACCCTCTGTGCTTTCATCTTTATGGAGACCCCCTTTCTAACACAATGGTATCTTTATGCAAAACGAAGAAAGAGTGATAAAATCAACATTATTTGCTTTTTTTCCCTCCAGATTTCACCCCTCACTGAGTCGGATGAGGGGACATACGAATGCCATGCCGCCAACTCCAAGGGAGAGGCGTCGGCCGTGGGCACCATCCACGTGGTAGCCTCCGTCGAGGACATCCCCACCAAGAAAGGTGAGTTCTGTGGGCCTAACCCCCTCTCCCCTCCCCACCACCCTCACACCCTTCGCTGGCCCCCATCACGCTCATCCCAATCTGCTCTGCTCCATCTGTACATCTGCCTGCGTGTGCGCATGTGTGTGTGGGTGAGTCTGCCCTCCAGCTGACGCAACCATCCTGCTAAAACACGCAGTGGCAGACTCCCCGGGTGTGTTGCTCCGCGATCAGCTGTCTGTCAGCAGGAGATGGCTGCCATGACGGGGCCTGTGTGGCTGGGTGTTATTCCTGCAGGCGTTGGCATATACACGGCCCCTGCAGCTGGGAGCAGGGGGAACACGGAGTACCAGGCCATAAATCTAACGAAAAACACTGAACACGCCCAGGGCTGTTTCTATCACTGTCCTTCAGACGTCACAGTAAGACTATGTTAGAGCATCAATGGAACACATGTGCTCTCAGTCCAAACACACTCACAGCATTCACGCACACACACACACACACACACACACACACACACACACACACACACACACACACACACCACTCTCAGTCTACTTCTTACTTTTTCCTTTGGGCATTGACTCGTTCATGTGCTTGCCTTCCATTACTGTATGTAACGGCTGTTATGATGTGGAAATGCTTTCAAGCAGCCGGTGACCATGGGAGTGATTCCTGTCTGTCTGTCTGTCTGTCTGTGTCCCCAGTCCCAGCAGCCAAGGATGAGGAGCTGTGAGGCGTTTGCTGATCGCCCCCTGGTGGTGGCTCTGGAGTGGAACACTCCCCCATCACACCTGCACTGTAACGAGTCCCAGCTTCTGTTTCCCTTATGCTTCCCTGCTCTGGTCTTTTTTTTTTATTTAGACAAAAAGCTGAATTATTTCTTTAAGAATGTGCCTGTGTAACTGCTTACTGTGGGAGAGGTCAGAACACCTGATCAGAACACCCAAGCTGCCCAACTGACAAAAGCGTGTCAATTTGCACTTCATGGAATGGTTTGTCTTTACAAGGCCAGGTTCATCACTTTTCATGTACACCAGCTGTGAGAGAATGAGATTAAATATGAATTCGTTACACAGCAACATCTCAGGAGAGGTAAGTACACAGAGGTTTAACTCCTTAGTTGCCAGTGAAAGCACATAACCACAGAGGGGTTGTGCTCTACCAAAGCAACCTCACAGAAGAGACTTCAGCTGGTCGTTATGTGTTAAGGGGAAGAGGGGCACAAGTATATGACCTCATAACCCCACAGTACACACAAGACATCATTAGCTACAGAAATAAGACAGGTTGAGGATATTCAATAACATGAAACAAGTGAATGGTTTTAAGATGGTTAAAGATGGGATTTGTGTCCGAGGGCACAAAAATTCAAAAATTGGAAGGGAAATCCGTGTGTGAAGCTTGTATTCTACAAGGGATTCTGGGTAAACTTTGTTCTTTTCCCGGTGTATTTCCATAATCATTTAGAAATAAATCTCCATTTTAAGTCAGTCACTGAATGCCAATAATCCTGTACAATAAATCAAAAGCAATTTTAATTGACGGACCCTACACACATACTGAACTATTGGTGCTAATACTGTTTACCTGTGACGTAACAGTTCACAGACAGGTCATACTCAGTGCTTGTGTAGGTTGTTACTCATTCTAACTGAAGATGAGGGATTCAGCCATGGCTTTTAAAATACCAAATATAAAGACCCATGAGAACTGTACCCATGTGTAATCACGCTTGATGTATGGACTACTAATAAAGTTCTTTTTTAATGATGTAATGCACATACTTTTTTCCACTAATAAATTTAAAAACTACCCTAGTTGCGACCTGAGTATTAACTGGGGAACTGAATTTAAGTGAATTCTTCAGCTTGTAGTATCAATTCCAAATGAACCCAAATGAATGTTTTTCAGGCTCCAACAACACATTCAATGCAGGGATAATTTGTGTAAGGCATGTCACTAAGCACGTCAGTTTCATAAGCAATGTAAAGGGACGAAGGAAAACACATTAAAAATTAACACTCACTTTATTCATTTTTCTCATATTACAAAACAGAAAGAGGCGTCCTCTTTTTTGTTCTCCAAAACAGTGATCACAACAAAAACAAAGGCTACTGACAGCAGCTATGGTATCAGATACACAGCACTGGCTTCCATTTTAAACCTGTCGCCTGCTGTTCGTTCTGCGTCCCTCTTCAGAAGTAACATCGTCAACGTCGTCCTCTGAGCCTCCCGGCAGGGAAACGACGGGCTCTCTAACTGGTCATCATGCGCGGAGCGATGCTCATGGACATCAGCTCCTGGAACAGAAGCTTGCAGGCGTACGGCATCCGCACCAGGGAGATCTGAAAGGCATTGCATTACATTCATTCAGCAGGCGCTCTTATCCAGACTGACTTCCAGCACAAGAGAACAGAGGTGTATCCGTTCAAGTTAAATGAGCAACAGTGTCAGACCAGGCTAACATTCCCAGACCACTGAGCGTGAGCATAACACCATTCAAGCCCTACCACAAGTTAACTTGTGCAACCTGACTAGGCAACGGAAGTCAAGTATACTACCATATATCAGTCCCTAGAACACAGAATCCAAAATACATGCTACGCATAAAATAAACAGCAAGTAGGTAGGAACCGACATGCAGTCTGAAGAGGTGGGTTTTCAGTCTGCGTCGGAAGATGGAAACACAGGAGAAATACCGGCCTGGTGATGCTCTGTCCTCAGCAGTGCGGCCTTTGTGGGTGTGGCCCGGGGGGGGTTCACTCGCCGATGGGTACCCACGCAGGGTGGAGCCACCCCACCCTGTTTCAAAGAGCGGAAGCAGCCGGGAGACTCACCTGGGTTTTGTTGCGGCAGCCCCGGCACTCGTAGGTGTGGGTGCGGGTGTTGGCGATGGCCATCAGGCCGCACAGGTTGCAGACGTGCACCTGGTAGGGGTCGGATGCCTCGAACAGACGCTCCCGCAGAAACTGCGCCGCTCCGTGGGCGATCTGACAGTCCCGCTCCATCTCCCCGAAACGCAGACCTCCGTCACTGCACAACACACAGACAGACACGTGAGCACTCGCTCGCTCTCTCACACACCCCAACATGTCAGCTCTCTCTCTCTCTCTCTCTCTCTCTCTCTCTCTCTCTCTCTCTCTCTCTCTCTCTCTCTCTCTCTCTCTCTCTCTCTCTCTCTCTCTCTCTCACACACACACAGACCAACAAGTGAGGTCTCTCCCTCTCGCATGCACCCACACATGCCCTCATGCCTTCAGTGAGACAGGTATGTGACACTTATGGACCAATATCTGAGCCCGCTTTTACTCTCCAATACAGGCACAGATCAGATCGTTAGCGCTCCCTCTTGCTCGCACACACACACACACACACACACACACACACACACACACACACACACACACACACACACACACACACAGCCCCCTCCCTCTCTCACTCGCTCGCTCAGACAGTAGCAGCTAGCACACATCAGGGAACGGAAAGTTTCCAGCAGACCCCCGCCCCGCGTCTCACCGAGATCGCCCCTCCATGGGCTGCCTGTTGAGGATCTGAACCGGCCCGCGGGCCCTGGAGTGGATCTTGTCGTCCACCATGTGCTTCAGGCGCTGGTAGTAGGTGGGGCCGATGAAGATCTGCGAGGTCAGCTTGCGGCCGGTGAAACCGTTGTACAGCACCTGCGGAGCGAGAGGGACCAGAGTGAGGCCCACATTACCAGCCTGAATGAGGCTCCCGCAGCCAATTACTGCCAGCATTAAAACAGCTGGAGGCGCTGCAGGAACTGGGGGTGTGGAAAGCGAGGGGTTAACGTCTTTACCTCGTTGCCTCTCAGGTGATACCCGTACTCGGACAGCAGGTTGGACACTTTCTGCACGTTCACGGCGTCGTTGAAGGGCGTGGCGTCACCAATTTCACCTTTGTTTGCAGACACCTGGACAGGTAAAGAAAGGACTGTAACACACCACTGCTGTCCCAGGTACGGTGTGACACGGTGATGAGGAGTTTGGGTAGCTATACGGGCTGAGAATCTCACTCTCACACTTGTACACATTCCAGTACACATTAGGAGCACATTTCCCCAGTCAAGATACAGTCACTTCCTCCATTCCATCTCCTCTTCTTTGAGTTTCAGCTAGCAATGTTTAAGCTTTTACTTCCGCATATTTGAGCAGCAGTTAACTTCCTAGTTCCCTGATATTTACAGACATTCCTGCAGTTACTGTTTGACTGGCTTGGCAGTTTGCCTGGCCTCACTGATTTGCCTAACTCCGGTACTTCCTTTTTCCTTGTATGACGTTAATGCAAATATGTAGAAACGGGACAGCAGCACTTGTAGCATGCAGAGAGGACAGCGGTACCTTGCCCTGCAGACACTCGATCAAGTGACCAACTGTCATTCGAGAGGGGATGGCGTGAGGATTGATGATGATGTCGGGCGTTATTCCCTCACACGTGAAGGGCATGTCCTGAGAGAGAGAGAGAGAGAGAGAGAGAGAGAGAGAGAGAGAGAGAGAGAGAGAGAGAGAGAGAGAGAGAGACTCCACACTTATTTTCACCAAAAAAACAAGTGGAAGCACATTTACAGTAAGGACTTTATGGTCCCCTTTTTGGGACGTTTGCATAGGTTCACTCCTGAGCCAGCTGCTGTAGGTGGCGTGACCCCTTCCTCAAACTCAACAGGAAGTCAGAGAGACACGGGAATGTACTTATTCACAAAAAAAGAACTTCCAGGTAACAGTAGCTCGGATGTACTTACACTCACTAATCTCAACACCATCTGGACTGATGTCCCCAAAAGCACTGCTATCAGCAACTAATGATAGTGTTTTAAAATGTTTCCACTTCATGTCAAAGGTTCCAGTTTATAACAGGTAAGGGGGATCAGATTCATTTAGTCGGAGTTAAAAAGTCAGGGTGTAAACCAAACACAGAATGCGCACACTGTGGAAAGGTTAACGAGTCCCCCTTTATTTTCTTACCTCTTGTCTGTACTGGATACCACAGGTACCCTTCTGTCCGTGCCGACTGGCGAACTTATCTCCGATCTGGGGGATACGGACCGATCTCACCTGCAGGAGACGGAGGAGAGATGAGGAGAGATGTTCCCTGAAGGAATGCCTTTTACATGAAAGCAGATGAAAGCAGAGCAGCTCTCGTATCTCGGAAGCCATCTCAAACAAAACATCCAGGTGAAAATAAACCGATAAGCCTTACTGTTGCAGTGCTCAGCCTGAGGAGAGCGAATGTGTCAAAACCGCTAAAACGTTGTGCCTTACATTACAGCACTGATATATGAGGTTAACTGCCTTCTTTGCATCATTATTGTTAGATTTTTTTTTACCATTTATTTCACTTGGAAGGTCATCTCTTTATTGCAGGCATGACCTGGGGAATCACCGTGGGCCAAGTAAGGGCCAATTAAGTGCAGGGGGAATGATTAGGTAACCAGATCTAGAGAGCTGTTTTGGGAATTTTACCAGGACACAAATTCCCAAAACAACTCTATAATTGCCCAAAACAACTGCTCTAACGGCACTCCAGGTGTTATGAGACCTTCATTGCCCACATTGCGTCAGGTCCTTCTTTCAGAGCTCACTTTTCTACAGCAAAGCACCCCCACTGCACCAGGTTAGAGGACTCTGTTAGCTCATAGGGAGCAGTGCCCCCTACTGGCCCTCCCTAGCACTTCTAGCAGCAATCCAGTTCTCCCCCAAGAGGTCTCCCATCCAAGTATTTACCGAGCCCAACCTCTCATAACTACAGCCATTTGGCAGATGCATAGACAACAGTGTGACTGTTGGCATCACATGCATTATATATACAAACAATCCTCGGTAACCTGAAACAGTGAAAAAACCCAGCCCACTAGTTGAGGTGACCTCTGCATTGATAACTGTGTACTGGTGTGCCTGACAGTCAGGGCGTTATGAATCCGACGCGGTCCCCTTCGGCCTGCCCAGCGACACCCACCCTGATCTTGCAGAACTTGTAGCCCTCCTGGTTGAGCGTGACCATGACCTGGTCCACGATGCCGGTCTCACTGGTGCGCAGGAAGGTGCTGCAGTCCCGCTTGGTGTAGCGGCGGTTGGTGCTGTCCAGCTCGTCGTCATTCTCCGGCAGCGTCACTGTCTTGCCGATGATGACGTCCTCGCCGGACACGCGCACGCCCGGCGCGATCAGACCGTCGTCGTCCAGCTTGTCATAGATCGCGTGACGCATGCCTGGGGGGCAAGGTTTAGATTTCAGCAAAACCCAATTCTTCAGCCAGATTTTAGCAAAAATGAGGGGTGGACTTTTATCGCTGTGCAAGTAAAGGGCAATTTTCCAGGACATTTCAGGGACCATTTCTGACCACTTTACTTTCAGGGAGGAAAATATTTTTAAGGATCTGCAAGGACAGTGGGAATGCATCTCCCATGCACTACAATGTTCAGATGTTACTAGATAACATATTGATCTTATACAGGTTCTCTCTAGCAGAGGACTACCGTACTATACAAAACTGAACAGTCTCGTAACAGGATTCTATTGACTCACCTTGACAAGTATCACGAGTAGGTTTTTCAAAGATCTCCTCCTGGTCAAAGCCTTTCTTTGACTCCTGCTCTTTATAAGAGCGATAGAACACAGACCTGGAATCACAGGACAGCTAGCTTTAATACCACCCAGAATACACTGGTGCGGTTTCCACAATCCTGCACCTGTTCACTGGAAACAAACAAAGACCAGTACTCCCTCTTTACAAACCCCTCAACATTCCAGGACTCTTGCACTTACAATCTCAGCAGGGCTCAACTACACCAATATAAGGGACAGGCACAGAAAATCCTTATCTGTTATAAATGTAAGCTTGTCCTACATAAGGTAATGGTCTACCAAGAAAATGAGTTGTTTTCAATAATGTCAACTATATCATTCATATATATTATCACATACTCTTATACCAATATATCAAAACACAGGTATGCTCAGCCAAGCACATAAATGATGAGCAGTGTGGCCTCACCTGAAGAACCCGCGGTCCACAGCTGAGCGGTTCATGATGACAGAGTCCTCTTGATTATACCCTGTGTAGGACGCAATGGCCACGATGGAGTTTATACCTAAAGAGGGAGCAGAAACAATGTTAGAAACCATCCAACATCATGCTTTTATCATTAACTACAGTCTGCAGTGAGAAGGGAGACTGGGCAGCAGTTCTGAACAGCTACAGCCCCACCTGCTGGAAGCTCCCTGAAGCGCAGGTACTCCATGGAACGGGTGGTGACTAGGGGCTTCTGTGGGTAGTACAGCACATGGGCTAGGGTGTCCATGCGCACATGGAAGTTTGTGATGTACACGCCCATGGCCTGTTTGCCCATAGCAGATTGGTATGTGTTCCTTGGAGACTATGCAAGGGGACAGGAGAAAGGAGAGCAGTCGTTTAAAGAACGGGATTTTGGTGGGTTAATGAAAACAGCAGGGATGCAATAGAAATACTATACAGACAATCATATTATTGTGTTTACTACAAAAGAACTACAAGAGTAGTTTGTTACATTATTCACCGCTACATTACTCATTGTTACATTATTCACATGAATCAATGCTTCTAATTCACTCTATATATCTCATATAGCCAGCAGTACACCAGTAATAAAAATAATAGATACTCTGATTGACAGATAAGTGGGGGTGGGGCTGCACCTGGTTGTGGTCAGGGAAGGGGATAATGGAGGCGCAGACGCCCAGGATCATGGACGGGTGGATCTCGCAGTGGGTGTAGGTGGAGCAATAGGCCACACCCTTCTCCTGCAGGTCATCAGGGGTCATGGCCAGCATCACAGTCTCCTCCTCCAGAGTGTCGATGTACTCCACCACACCGCTGGCCACAAGGTCCTGCCAGCTACAGCCGGGGACACAGGCGGGTCAGACATCAAAACCAGCAGCACACAGAGAACACAGTCAGCCACCAAAACCAGTACACTCAGACACCAACAACAGGGACAAACCACGAACACAAAGTGAGTACAGTCAGTCACCATTACCACAGCTACAGGGTCAAACAACAAGAACAGCAAATACTCTCAGATGCAATTAGCAACAACAGGGTCAAACCATGAGGACAGCAAATATACTCAGACACCATAACAAATGCCTAACATAACCTCTCACCAAATGATCTGGAAGCACTAAAACACTTGAGGTGGATACCCTCAGACATTACTGAAGATAAGCTGGCCAGTGCATACCCTACAGCTTCCAGGTGAGGGCAGTAAAGCTCACCTGTAGTTGTTGTACTCCCTCTCCTTCAGCTGGTCGATGTGCCGCCGTTTGAGCAGCAGCTTCTGCTTCTCCACGATCAGCAGGGGGCGGCAGATCCTCCCGGCATCGGTGTAGATGCGGATCTCCCTCTCCCGGATGTCTCTGATCATGGACACCTGGAACGTGAGAGAACAAGAGGGTGAGCTCTCAAACGCAGGCCCCCAGCGCAAACTGCAAACAAGCCAGCCACGCCAATCGCTGCCTGGCCTTGAGGTAAACGCTCATATCTTTATAACTAAAGTACTATTACGGAGTGATCACCCATATAAAACATGCACACTCCCAAGCACACAGTAAACATGCAAATTTGGCTGAGGTGACATTCAAATGCAGGAGATTGTTGGCTAAAAGCCCACAGATAGGGTGGCCTGGCTCCTTACCTCAGACACAATGATGTCCATCTGTCTCCTCAGCTTCCTCAGAGTATTCATCAGCTGCTCGGGGTCTTTGTGGATCCCCACCCAGCAACCATTCACAAAGATCTTGGTGGCACTGATAGCAAAGGGGGGAAAAAGTATTTAAAGTCTGTCTTCAAACACTAGCTTGACACTAAAGCTCTGTCTAATTCATAATTATAAATTGCTGTATGTCTTACTCTTACAATTATTTGTTCTTGCCAATTGAAATCACACTACTACTGTACTTGGATATTAAAAGAATATATACAGATGCTGCCCCCTGCTGGCCAGGCCTGAACTCACTCAGCAATGGCTGCCGGGGAGATTTCCTCCAGGTTCTCCATGCTCCACTCCTCCAAGAACTCCAGGATCGGGGACGGCTGTGAGCCCACAGAGATATAGGCCATAAGGGCCAGGTTCTTCACCAGCCCCACAGCGTGACCCTGTGGGAAACAGCAGCAGAGCTCCTTAGTATCGAGCGCACTGCTCTGAACGTCACAACGACCCGTTACCCCAAATACTGCCATTACACTGGAGTCACGAAGCCACGTCATGAAGTCAAGTATTCCTGGGAATACTCTATCATTACGCTTGTCACAAAATTACATATTACCAAGCCATTCAAACGGTAGGATTGGCCACGACTGGGTGGCAAAACTGAACATTATCTGAGGCTGAGGCCATGACGTTTTCCCAGCGTACCTCTGGGGTCTCGGCAGGACACACCATCCCCCACAGCGTGTTGTGCAGCTGTCTGGGCTTGGCCAGCTTGCCGTCTCGCCCAATGGGAGAGTTCACTCGTCTGAGGTGGGACAGGGTGGAGGCGAAGGTCAAGCGGTTCAACACCTGCAGGAGGAGAGACAGTGTGAACATGTTTTAACAGCAACTGACCAACCACAGCAGTTCAACTCAGATAAACAGGGACTGGCCTATGATAGCATGAAGAGTCAAAGGACTAGAGTGTACTTATATTACTTACATATACTATCACAATAAGAATAAAAACCTTTATTTGTATTGCACCTTATATACAATGAAACTGTACATGTCAGCCAAGAATAACACTCAATATTAGTTTAAATATAAATTAATGACAGAACACACAAATGATATCTAAAGTGATAAAATAATGGCCAATACAACAAATTACATGATTTTAAGGATCATGTTTGCAGAAAAGAAAAACTAAACAAAAAAAAAATAAAAACAGAAAACAGCTGTCCACAATCAGATTGGTACCACTATTCTCATAGTGGACTACTTTCTAAAATTAAAAATAAAAAATAGGAAACAGAAAAGATCTTGAGTGTGACCTAAGAAGGAAGAGCTGCCCCAATGTCAGCAGGTCCAGGTGATACAGCCTCAGTGCTGAGACCCTCCATGCTACCCTGCCCCCACTCCTGTTACAGGTCTTACCTGAGACACCCCGGCTCTGGCCTGGTGGGCCTTCTTCACGTCACCCCAGTTCCCGGTGGCCAGAGAGTACTTCAGCCCGTCGGAGATGATGCGGGTCTTAATGGCCAGCTCCAGGTTGAAGTCCTTCCCTCGGTCGATGAACTTCTGGGCGTATATCCTGATCTCTTTCAGCAGATTTTTAAACATTCTGAAAGGAAAGAGAGTGGAGTTTCAAGCAAATCAACATGTCCATGCGAGAACAAAAACAAAACAAAAACCCCGGTGACAGAAATGTTTTTGTCAAGGTAACCTGTCATGCAGATTTACAGAAATTTACAGAGATTAAAACGAGACAGCCTCTCAGGCTGAACCTCCATGTTTAAGTTTAAAGGAAAACTGGGTGAAACCCGAGCTGGCACTCACCCGCGGAACAGGAAGGCCAGCAGTGGCCCGGCCAGGTCCAGCCTCTTGTTGCCATAGTGATCTCGGTCGTCCAGCTCTCGCCTGCCCAGGGCAGCCAGAAGCAGTCTGTGCACCATGTACCTGCAGGAAGATCGGGAGGAGGAAGGAATCTTCAACTGTGTTTGACGGATAAATGCATGACTTTACAGCATTATTCTTATTATCAGTGACAGTCACGTTCCTGTCAAAGTAAGACACATTACCATTTGGGACACATTATTTTAAAACAACTATTTTGCATTTGTGTGGCTACATGCGTACTGATACTCTTAGCAGGAAATATCTGTCACCAATGAATTTTGGGAGTGGGCACAGTGTAGAAGCAATTAAAACAGTCAAAAGTTAGCAATACCAGTACACTAACATCGCTAGACTGCATGCAATCAAGCCAGTAAGGTAGCAAAAGGATGGACGTATTTTGCCAATTATAAAGGAAAAAATTAAATCTCACAAATAAATCTGCTTTGAAACAGAAGCGTGTGCAATCTCATTTTCTTCCTTTGATCAAACTCCTCTGCTGGCTTGTACCCGAGTTAGACTAGCTTTACCCAAAGTTATTTGAGCTAGAAGTTACTTGAGTTCTCTCTGCCTTACCCTAAGAAGTAGGCCTTCTTGGTCTCACAGAAGTCACTGACTCCCACATGGGGCAGCACCTCCTTCTGCAGCACCTCCTTGGCGTATTTGATCCTCTTCTCCTTGGTTACACCGGGCTTGGCACCTCGAGAACCAATGAAGTTTAGGGCTACGTTCTGCTCCTGGATCACGAAGGCCTCGTCCAGGGACGGCTTCACCTGGACAGGTAGGGGGACAGGGGGCAAGGTCAGGTGCAACCACCTCAAACACAGACCCAAACCTGCTTTCTGTAAGTACTGATAACCTCAATAAAACTGTTCCAGATGCCTTTAAGATTCCTGTCTGACTCATTTATCACACAGCAGGTAAAGTGACTGAGCTGAAACACGACAGTGTCGATCAGTACGGCGAGCCAGTTACCATCTCCATCATCTCGGGATCGTCGAAGTCGTAGATGATGTGCTCCAGAATGTCTCTGTCGGACACAAAGCCCAGAGCGCGGAACACGATGATGATGGGCACTTCCTGTCTGATGTACGGCAGCGTGGAGACAATCCTCTGACCAATGGCACTCTTCTTTACACCCTGCGAGTCCACAGCAGAGGAAAGAACTGTAGGTTTTCTCAGTGCAACTTATGTAACTTACACAGAAACCTAAGCAAAATGTATGTTTACTACAGTAAACTCAAACAGTAAATGAATAAAAAGCTGTTTTAGTGGTAGTAAGAACAGATTATAGCACATATTTAGTGTCTACCCAACACTGACTACTTATAGTCTCAGACCAAATCCATCTAAAGTACTATTTACTGTACTTTAATTGTATCCAGGCCTAAAGAGATGAACAGTGCTGTGTTGGTCTCTGCTAGACCACTGAATGACTCACCTGACCCCCCCTGGCCATCATGCTGACCCAGATGGAGCTGGTGGGGCGGGAGGAGTTCTCCAGGCAGGAGCGGCACTCCCCCGTGTAGGCGTACTTGGAGTCCTTCTTGGCAAACACATACACTGTGTTGGTGGCCATCTTCTCCTGAGCAATGAGCACCTGCAGCCAAAATTCCACAAAGCCCGGTTACTACGGAAACACAGCTGCAGCCAGCCTTACTGGGAGACAAACAGCTGCCTGCGGCGTGGCGTTATCAGCCATCGCCTTTGCAGGACGGTGGAAGCTGACTGTTGTTGACATGCATCTGTCTAAGATGCGGGGAACTGATAGGTAAATTTTTGTGCTTCGGTACACACTGTGATTACAACACCACATGAAAGGCAAGCCCACAGTGGAAAAAGCACAGGATGCTACCCTTCTCAAAAGCAGCTGAAACAAAATAAGAAAAACAGATGTACTACTGTCTACAACAAACAGGCAAAGTAACCATAGCCACCATAACCATTTTTACTCTCAGTCCAAACCCATATTGAATCCCACCTGCTTTTTCTTTACATTTTACCAGTGAGTGCTTGTGACATCTATGGTAGACCGGTGCAGTACACTGTGGGAAGGCATTGGGCTCACCTTCTCTGAGCCGTTGATGATGAAGTAGCCGCCTGGGTCCAGCGGGCACTCGTTGAGCTCGCACAGGTCACGGTCCGTCAGGCCGCTCAGCAGGCAGTATGTAGATCGGAGCATGATGGGAATCTTGCCGATGAAGGTCTTCTGGTGCTGCGTCTGCAGCTGCTCCTCCCCCTCCTTTATGATGGTTTTGGTGATGTCAACATACAAGGGGGCGGAGTACCTGTGCGCCGATGGGACGATAGAGCGCGCATTACATTACTGTAATTTTTGCATGTTATTCATCTATAATTCTGAGTATACACTGAGGTAATTCTGGGTTAAGTACCTTGCCCAAGGGTACAGCAGCAGTGCCCCAGCGGGGAAATTGAACCAACAACCTTTCAGTTATGAGCCCTGCTCCTTACCACCATGCTACACCGCCACCCCCTCTACAACACAGTCTGTCGCCTTCACTGCACCGAGGCATAGGTATTAGGGCGGCAGTGTAGCATAGTGGTTAAAGAGCAGGACTCGTAACCGAAAGGTTGCTGGTTCAATCCCCGCTGGGACACTGCTGCTGTACCCTTGGGCAAGGTACTTAACCCACAGTTGCCTCAGTAAATATCCAGCTGTATAAATGGATAACATTGTAAAACAACTGTTACCTATGTAAGTCGCTTTGGATAAAAGCGTCTGCCAAATGAATAAATGTAAATGTATTTTACAGGGTGCAGAGGGAGGGTCCTTACTAGCTAACCAAGACCTTTTCCGGCAGCAACGACCGCTGCCGCATGACAAACAGCATGAAGCACAAGGCTGAGAAGGCTTAGAGTTCAGGAAGCCAAACTCTGAGATATCCTCCTCGATTAACATCCAAACAGAGAGAGAAAGGGTCCAGAAGCAGCCGGTCTTACGTGAGATTCCGCAGTCTGGCTTCATTGGGCATCATTGGAGAGGGAGCTCCATCTCTCTCCCAGTGGGTGGGCTTGGACAGGTAAATCTGCTCAAACTTCAGCAGGTACCGTGGCTGGGGGGAGGGGGGGGTGGGATGACAAAAACAAAAAGGTAGTACCATGAGAACGCTTCCTAAAAACAGAAATGAGGAGAGCCTGGCTGGCAGGCTGCAGGAATACACTCTGTCCCAGAGCGCTCTCTCTGTTCACCCCCCCCTCTCTCTGGGCAAGACTCACCGGCTCCTCGACCTCGCCGGACGTGTGCTGAGCCTCGGCCTGCAGGTCGATGGGCGGGGCGTCCTCCACGATCCTCTGCACTGACATCTGGATGAACTCATCAAAGGAGTCCAGCTGCTGGCGCACCAGGCCCTTCTCATCAAAATAAGAGCTGGGAGAAACACGCGGTCCACAGGGGCTTCAGTACGTGACATACAGGGTCATTAAACCTATCCCCACACAAAAGACCATAATCAACAGGACCAGTAACGAAGTTTATCTGACATATTTTTACTCCATACAGTTTTGCATTGCAGTGGGGGGTTATACTTGTGCTGACTGTGTGGGTGATTATTGAGTAACAGTTATTGAATAAAATATACTGTGGCTTTATGAAGCAAACAGGCTTTAGCTCGACAGGACTAGCAGAGAAGTTTCTGCACAGGACGACAGCCATATCACCTGATGACAATCCAGCAGGCTTCCTGCCACAAATCCGGGGTGATCTCGTCATCATCTTCATCGTACTGGATATCTGCAATAAGACATCTCGTGTGATTACAATCATAGCAAATAATGCGCCAAATGTAGTTAACCTGGCTCTTACTAACTTTGTAGTTCACTGCGTGTCTGCAGAAGAAAATGAATGTTAGCCACATTCCAAACGTTCGTCAAAAGCACGAGGTTGTTTTGTGCGTGCAAGGCCCTTTTTCTACAATTTTGAAAATACCAAAGGATCAATCTTTGCGTCGCCTTTCATAATGTCTGAGGTATAGTTAGACTAGCCACATTAACTAAGACAAGCGAATGTGACTAGTAGGTGCATTTTTTTGCAAGCCAGTCAGGACAGAATTAATCTCAACAACGCCACAGAGGTGAAAACAAGCAACGACTGAACTACCTTACTAACTTGGATACATGGATAGCTTGTTGGCCACCAATTAGCTAGGTAAAGCTCATTACAGTATTATCTATAACTCAAGCCATTGGGTTAATTAGCCCACATGCTAAATCTGCTGATACGATACATCGCTTTGTGTTATACTGAAGCTAGTTGGCTAGGTGTTTTGCATGACGACACATTACAACTCGCCAGATTGCATGCGCAAGGCTAACGTTACACAAACATAAATAGCCTGGCAATGGTGAAGCCATCAATGCGATCGCTGGCTAAAGAACGCTGTGGCGCCATGCTAGCTATAGCTGAACTGTAGCCAGTCTATTCTACAATGACATGAAGCTAGCTAGCACAAAAACTCACAAAACCAGCCATACTTACCCTCGTCTTGATCATACATGATTGCCCCTTATGACGATTGGGCTACAAAATTAAATCCAGGGACACCTCTGTGCGTGCCTAGCCAAGGTAAATACTAATGCGTTCGCCTTATTTTCAGCGCTCCGTACCGCCAGGCCATCCGGCACAGAATGATGGGTTTACGCTTCTATGGTTCAGTACGTCACTTCCTGTACGTTTTTAGTAAATATCTTGGTTAGCGTGCAACAACAACACTATATTTCAATACATGAATTATTAAAAGTGTTGCTAAAATATGTGTACTTTATAAAACGAAAAATAAACTATATATCTTATGTACTGAAACCGCAACCAACTCAAATAAAACGTTGTGACCCTACGCAACTTCCGGTGACGTACATAGAGGGAAGGTCATGGGTGCATGCTGCCAGGACTCACATGTGTGTAACTTATCATACGTGTTTAGAGTTGTATATCATTGAACCGCTAAATATGTAACGGAGGTTTTCATAGCTGGATGAGTTACGATAGGCAGCAACAATGCAGAGACTGTTACAAGTTACCTTGAGAAATTTTGCTCCTTGCAGTCGCTCACGGCACCTGCCCGTGTGTGGTGTCCGGCCGCAGAACGCAAACAGATTTGATGGGTCGATCACATTCCGTCCGGGGGACACACTGCTCATTCGAGCTTTGGACAGCGCCTGGACATCAACGCTTAGATCCTACAGCGGCGAAACGGGAGCGCTGGGAGCGCCGCGGGAACGCAGAAATAATGCGAGGACGTCTGGCAGGTTTACTTCGGTAGAGCCAGAGAGAGAGGAGGAATTTGTTTTTCTAGACTGTGTAAATCCAGAGGAACCCGCGGAACCCACGGACAGTTTGGTCGCGAAGCAGATCCACGACATCGTGGATGTAACGCGGACCAAAGAGAAAATGCCGGGGTGGGCAAGCGCCGAGGTGCAGCACAGGACGTTGGAACTGCAGCTGCAGTCTTTACAAAACGCTTTGAAAGAAGAGACCGACCCAGACGCGTGCATTGAGTTTCTTGATGAGGGCTTCCCCGAAATACAACGACGTAATAAGAAACGGCGAAAGGGGCAGAAGGTCTACGGCACTCCGGATGCGGAGGTTCCTGTCAGTGACCACTGCTGCACGGGATGTGGAGCAGTGATGCACTGCACTGTCCCGGATTTGCCTGGCTATCTCCCGAGCGAGAAATACAAAGGCTTGATCGAGGAGAACACTCTGCATAAAGCGATTTGCCAGCGCTGTCATTTGCTCATTCATCACCAAAAGGCGTTGAATGTCCAGATGTCTAAAGAGGAGTATCGGCAGATTGTCCGTGGGGTGCGAAAGGAGAAGGCTTTGGTGTTGTTTATCGTGGACCTCCTGGACATCCCCGACTCCATCATCCCAGACCTCTTGGACCTGATAGGGAAAAATAAAGACATTGTGGTGTTGGGAAATAAAGTTGACTTGTTGCCTGGAGACTCTGGGAATTATCTAAAACGGATAAAAGGCCAGCTTTTACAGCATTGTGCGGACATGGGCATTTCCGCCGATAAAAACATCAAAGATGTCCACCTCATAAGTGCCAAAACCGGGTATGGGATCGAAAAGCTCATTACCAGTCTTCAAAGCTCCTGGAAGTACAAAGGAGACGTGTACCTTGTGGGAACTACAAACGCAGGGAAATCCACGCTGTTTAACACTTTACTGGAGTCAGACTACTGCAAATCTAAAGCTTCAGACGTAATCCGCAAAGCTACAATATCCCCCTGGCCAGGTATGAATCGCCCGTGCAGGGGCTTTCGTACACAAGGGCTGGGAAAAGAATTGTGGGGATGCCAAGCACAAGATTTTACTGCCCGATAGGATTTTACGAGGCATTATGTTGCACGCAGACACGCTGTTGAAATTGTTACGACGAGACTTATTGAATGCAGGACTTAATTCTCCTTATTGATAACATAAATCTGTGGAGCAGACCATTGCAGAAGCCCAGATAACATCCATTACTATAGATCTGGTTCTGAAATCTAAATTTTAAATATAGCACATACAATTCAGCTATCACAAAGTTTAGCAGTTAAGAACTGAGAATTAACAAACGTAGATGATGCTGTCTGGAAGCTTCCACTGCAGTGGGACTGTTGTTTTTTGAATCCTGGCATTGTTCCCTGCAGGAACCACCCTGAATCTGCTGAAGTTCCCCATCATCAATCCCACTCCGTACCGCATGCTGAGAAGGTTGGAGAGGCTGAAGAGCGATGCTACACAGAAGGAGAAGGACCTGGACCCACAGGAGCTGAGGAGGCTGCAGCACCTCAGCAAGCAGGGCTATCTAGTAGGTAAGAGCAATAAAGATGATGAGCACAATGATCGGCTGGAGCTGCAACAGAGATGATGATGATGATGATGATGACCGCAGCTACTCCGTGGTATCTTTGGGAAAAGCAGCTTTAGACATAGAGCAATGGGAATAGCCTGCCCAGTGTAGAGCAGTTGCAACCATTCCAGGGTTTTCTAGAAGCAAGTTAGTGTACCACCAATAGGATGCTTTACTCAGTACACTAATCTGCTTGATGTAAAACCTAGAATGGGTCAAACTGCTTTGCATTGGTAGTGAATCGCACACCGACGTGGTCATATTGTCACGTTGTCTGAAAGTTGGAGTTGGATTTAAGAAAGTTAATTGTCATCAACTGAGCAATGACAGTAAAGGTGACTAAAACTGGAAGTGACCCATGACCCTGCTTTTAAGCACCATTGCAGTGGATTTCAACACACAACCTCCCAATTATCTGTGTCCCGCATTTTGCAGTGTCTGCCATGTCTTCTTCTGTAAGTCTCACTGGCTCGACTGCTGAGTGATGAGATGTAAACATCCTGTTTTAAGGTCGCATTGGGAGAACGTTTCGTGTGGACGCACAAGCAGCCAGAGGTCGACATACTGTGGACTTCGATCCTGAAAGCCTCAGCTTTGGGGAGCTGGAGGATGAGTCAGGGGGCTGCCACCCCCAGCCCTCTGACCCGGTGGAGTTCAGTCACAACGAGCTGAAGGACGCCCACTGGCTGTACGACACACCGGGCATCACCAAGGAGCAGGACGTGAGTCCCTCCCCCCCGACAGATATGGCATACGACAGTGCATGGCATAGCTTGCAGTATGACGCTACAGCTCTGTGTCTCTGTCCACAGTGTGTGCAGCCACCTTTCGCTGCCAGCGTTATCCTTTTCCATTCTGATGCAAGGCTGTTTTCAGTGGTACACCGATGCCAAGAATCGTTACCACGGTGTCCCCCCTCAAGGGATGGCCATGCTAAAACGGATTACTTTGAACCGCCCGTGGAGGCTGTGTGTACCACAGTGAGATGTAATTAACACTGGGGCCCTGGTTTTGGCTGATACAGTACACCTGCCAGAGCAGTTTCAAACCTGAGACTGAGCAGCAAAGGTGTGGGCCTTGTAGTTGCTGAACTGTTGTGGAGGTTGACATTTAAGGGCTTTTTTAATGGCAGATGGAAGATAACAAAAAAAAAGCTAAGGAGGTGTTCTTTTAGGCTTTCCCGAGGAATGTCGTGTGCATACAAGTCACAGTGTCCCCTTTGCCCTTTGCCCTTTGCCCTTGGGTTGCAGATGCTCAGTCTGTTGACAGAACAGGAGCTGAAGATTGTGGTGCCCGCTCAAGCCATCGTGCCAAGGACGTTCGTGCTGAAGCCAGGAACAGCGCTCTTCCTGGGTGCCTTGGGGCGAATTGACTATCTGGAGGTAAACACACTGTTGTGCATATGCATTTAGTGTTGCAGAGTCTTAAGAAATGAAAAGCTGAGGGGCCATCTTTGTTGCACCAGCCATCTTGGGTCTTTATTGTTATTTTTCTAAAGATGCACAGTATTATATCATTGTTTACCTTTCCTTTACCCAAGAATGTCAGCTGAGAACTCCCTTTTCATTTTCAGGGACAGCAAGTAGGGAGAGGAAAGCATGAGATTGCCAGACAACAGAAGGGGATGATTGGGCGCGATTTGGGCAGTGTAATCAGGACACCCGGGCTTAATACCTGCTACCCTTATTCTCCTGATAAGTGCCGCAGGATCTTTAATGAGTCAAAACCTCGGATTCAGTTGATGTGAAAGGCAACATTACATTCTGTTTACATTACATTATTGACGGGTAGCAGCTGCTCTTTTCCAGAGCGACTTGCACAGGTTACCATTTTTACCTGTTATCCATATGGATATTTACTGAGGCAATTCTGGGTTATAAGTACCTTGCCCAATGGCACAGCAGCAGTGGCCCGGCAGGGAATTAAACCAGCAACCTTACGGTTACAAGCTCCGCTCCCTACCACTGTGCTACACTGCCAACACATCGACAACACACAGTTCGTCCCCTTTTACTGCACTGGGGTATAGGTATTTAACTTGGTCCAGAGGGAGGAAGG
Source organism: Megalops cyprinoides (assembly GCF_013368585.1). Classification (NCBI taxonomy): domain Eukaryota; kingdom Metazoa; phylum Chordata; class Actinopteri; order Elopiformes; family Megalopidae; genus Megalops; species Megalops cyprinoides. Next base: position 3,621,550 of record NC_050600.1, on the reverse strand, counting down.
GTCCTTACTGGCTAACCAAGACCTTTTTCAGCAGCAGCCTAGTCTTCCCAAGAGATCTACCATCCAAGCGCTAAACAAGCCCCCAGCTGGCTTCTGCCATCAGGAAGGAGAAGGCTATGGGGTGATATTGCTGCAGGCATGCGGTACTAATTGTTTGCCGTTTTTTTTTTTTTCTTTACACAGGGAGAGAAGTCGTGCTGGTTCACAGTCATTGCATGCAGTCTGCTTCCAGTTCACATTACCAGCCTGGACAAGGCCGACGCCATCTACCAGAAGCATGCTGGGAACACTTTGCTTGGGGTGAGAGAGGGCATGCCGTTGAATCTTATCTTTTTCACATACCTAAAGCGTGAGACTGTGGACAGAGGGGTATGTGGCATGTGAAAGGAATGGAGTGACCTCTCCCTGTGAGCAGAGCTTACATACTGATGTATATTAACCTGCTTTTGGATTGTAGTACCAAAATTTTATATATATATATATATACACATCATTTGTTAACTTTAACAACCACATGGGCAATTTGTATTATTAATGTAAGATGTTATTAATGTAGATGTTATAATATTAATGTAAGAGAAAAGCTGTGATGAGGGAATTTACAGATGTGTCAGATTTGTGGAGTGAAAGATTGAAAAATAAGCAGCAGGATATTGCGTAATGTGGTTAAAGCGGCATTCGCAGGGCAGCACATGGCTTGCATGCACAGGAGAACTGAACAAAGAATTCCCTCTGCAAGGACACCTCCATCTCCAGCTTTCAGGGAGAAGAAAAAAAACATACGGTTCCTGCCCAGTTTCAAAGGGAGTATTATTCTGTGTGGCTGACGCCCTGGAGAATGTGTGTGTGTGTGTGTGTGTGTGTGTGTGTTCGTGCGTCCCAGCACAAGCACACACACGCTAATAAGGAGCCAGTGTTACTCACCAGCCCAGGTGGCATGTGCTTATGTAAGCCCCTTGGGACCCCTGGGAGCTGAGCCGGCGCTGACAGCGCTCTGTAACGGTGTGCTGTAACGGCGATCTGTAACGGCGCTCTGTGTGTGTCTAGGTACCCATCGGCGGGGAGGAGCGCATGAGGGCATTTCCCCCCCTGCTTCCGCAGGACATCCAGCTCAGAGGCCAGGGCTACCAGCAGGCGTCGGCCGACATCAAGTTCTCCTCCGCAGGTAAGCGGGTCTCCCCTCTCTCCTCTCACCCCTGGACGGTGAGGGGGGTGGTGTAGTAGCAGCAAGGATTGGGGCCGGTTAGGTTTTTAAATAAACAGGAAACCCTTGGCAGGTCTGAGCGTAATTCAGCTCAAATGAAGCGTCAAGGGGTTCGATGTTCAGACTTTCAGGGTAAAATAAACACGCGAGCAGGTGTGGAATGTAGTGTCCCACCACACATCATCAGTTCAAGAGGGCACTGCTGTAGATTAATTACATTACCTTACATTGTTGTCATTGTCATTATTCATCATTGCAGATGCTCCATGATAGATATATTATCCATTTATACAGCTGGATATGTACTGAAGCAATTCTAGTTTAAGTATGTTGCCCAAGGGTACAACAGCAGTGCCCTAGCAGGGAATCAAACCAGCAACCAAGTCCTGCTCCTTGCCACTATGCTATACTGCCCCCCTTAATTAATTAAATACTTCCATGCCACTTTTTTTTTTTTTTCTTTTTTTGGAAGATAAAACTGTGGCAAGTCAGTATTTCGGCAGAGGGGTGACACTGTTCTTGTTGTTTCCTAGGCTGGGTGGCGGTCACCGGTAACGACGGGAACCACATTGTGCTCAGAGCATACGCACCAAGGGGGGTGGGGCTCCAGCTGAGAACCCCGCCCCTGCTGCCGCACGTGGTCACCCTGAAGGGGGAGCGCGTCAAAAAAAGCCCCGCCTACAAGACCAAAAAGCCCCAGGGCCTGCTGCTGGGGGGGCTGTCCACCGAGGGGGCTGAGAAGCTGAGGGTCCAGGGGAAGAAGTGAGCGTCCGTGTGAATCGGCTCGTGTCCTGGAGGATATTGCATTTTTCATGCCTCAGGTCATCCCATCCCCAGTCAGCTGGCACGGGTCCAACACTGCAACATACTGAGGTTTACGAGCTGGAGTTTTAATTTTTGACCCTGGGAACCAGTATTGTCGGTTATTAATAAGTGAGAGAAGGGAAACGGTCCTTGGAAATGCTCCACACCTCCTTGTGAATTGTCACAGGAAGTGCCGTCTGTCCCCGCTTCCCCCGGAATCCACTGCATGTGGGTCCTTCACGGAGTGTCATGCAGTCATGGTCGCAGGAAAAAGAGGCTTGGGTTGTACTTCTTTTACTTTGTGATCATTATTTGTGATGTGTTGTGTAACTGACATCTCTCTGGCATCTCTTAATACAGGAAATGATATGATCTTTGAGCTCACATATGCAATTACAGTGGGAATTCACTGAAATACATACATTGGTTCTGATACTTATGCTATTGATTTTTTTTTATCGCTGTTCATAACCCAAAGCTTTGTGCACTTACAACACGTCCTAAGATGTAATAAATATTACATTTAAAAAAGTGCATTCAAATTCTGCTTCATTGGCTTCACTCGCTTCATTGGCTTCATTAGCACTAATATTATTTTGGTGTGACTGCAAGACAGAAGCACATCAACAACATAATAAGCCTCAATTTTTATTGAGTTTTTCTGATTTATCTACAGAACAGTACATGTACACAAAGTGGATCAAACTACTTAATATCCCTTTCTTACTTGGAATTGCACAAAATTGTGTGAAGCCAATTATTGTCATACTGATGTCCACTCTTACAGGAAAGGTCACCCTTTTCACAATTCAGTTTCTCAAACGGCCCATCCATTACATTTTTTTTCCAACACAAGAAAAAATGGATATGGTTTCATTACATATGGAAGACAGTAAATAGCAACATGACAAGGAGTACAACAATGCAAAAATTCAAAATTCAAAGTTAGAAAGAAAAGACAGCATGGAGTGCACATCCGTCACTAAGCGAACGTAGAACGTGCTCTCTCACACACGCAAAACAAAGGGTGCGTATTTATTTCCCAGAATCTGCCTGTCTAAGAAGAGTGCAGTCTCGTATGTGACCCAGAGCACTCGTAACGGTCGCGCTCCCTGCTGAGCTGTTGCCATCGCTGGGAGAGCTGAAACGGCAGCCCTCACATTGATACGGCTTCTCGCTTTGGCATCACACCCACGCACTGGTCATTATTGCACATAATCTGCTGAAGTGTTCATTTTGTGTGTGTGTGTGTGTGTGTGTGTGTGTGTGTTTGGGTTGTGAAATGTGAACAACCAGTACAGGTACAGGCGCGTTAGAGGCACACTATTGTCGGCGAAACGTGTGAGTAGAGGCCAGGTAAAAACCAAACCAAGAGTGTGTTTGTTTTTAATGCAAAAAGTAGAAACTTGCAGACAATATTTTCAGTCGGCGTTTACGCACTACACTAGTTAAAAGCGTTCTTTTACACACACATCTGACATTGCAGTGCACTGCTTACATTGGAGCAATGCAGTGGTAGCTTATCCAACCCACTCAAACTCGTTGTCATACAACTAATCAAACTGCCTTGGAGGAGAGCACACTTAAGTCTGAGCTTTGGAAGAGGGCCACATCTGTACGTACTTTAAACAAGTGCTTGCTAAGCTGGACTTTGCATAAAACAGGCTGCAGGCTTTGAGCGGGTCTGTTTAGAAGAGTCCCATATAGTCCATTCAAACACTGAGCACTTCAAGCTGACACAAAAGGATGGTCCAACAACGTTCACTCGTTTGAACGTGACATGACGAGAGGTTCGCTCGGTGACAGACTGCATCCCGCACGGTGCCGTATTCTAGCGACTGCACCACCTGTCCAGGTATATTACACAAGCCTCCCCTGTTCAAAAGCAAGCCCAAAACCACAGAGAATTCACAGCATGATTGTCAAAGGCATCTAAGAGCAAATGCGAAGAAAGTGTCTTTCCTCTGCTCTATCACTATGTATAAAAAATAATAATTAAAAAAAAAATCTTTGGACTTTTTCCATAACATAGTAAAATCCAAACCCACTACGCCTAAAGATAACAGGATAATAGGATATTCATCTGTTTGTAACTATCCCATAGTTTCAGGGTGTTCTTTTTGTCTACTTAATGGACATACAAGAGGGAGACAGCGGAGTCATTTACCCAGTAGCAGTTCATCTGCCCATCTATCACCTCTTATTTTACACAGAAAGTGCCATCATCTTTGTTGGCCTAGTAGACCATCTTGATTCATTTCACTTTTTTGACAGGTTAACATCAATCAACCTCAGTCAGAAACTCCCAGCTACCACCAGTCACAAATGACACATTCGCTACAGTGTCTTGGAGTTGCTTATTATGTAGGCTTTTTCAATTTTGTCAAAATGTTGAAGAGTTCATGAGTGGCAGCTCAGCCTAAAGCTAAAAGCACCTGGACTTAGGTGTAATTCATTCTGAACTGACACGCTGAGGAAGTTTTCATCTGCATGTATGGGAGGTATCGGCTTAAAGAACCACTGACCTCTCTGATATCTGTGCACATACCACCCACATTTCACATTTCAAACTGCGCTCTGATGTGCGCAACAAGAGCTCGCGAGGGAAGCAGAACAAAAACACCCTCATTTTCGTTCCTCTTTGCAGGATTTGTGTGCTCCACAACTGCTTCTGTAACAATCTGATGTAAACAAAATAAACCTAAGGGGCTAAAAGTGCACTTTCAGAGGGGTGCAGGACGAGCCCTCTCTGCACAGAAGCCACTTTCCGGGGCTGTGAAAGGACCTTGAGCCGGCTTTGAGCAGGCATCGCTGTCCCCCTTTTGGAGACCGATTCAGTCGCCGGCGCTCCAGAGGAGTGGACTGACACAAAAGAAGTGAGAAGCACATTGTTCTCACAGCTACGGGCCCTGGACCACCTGGGTCCGTCTAATTTAACGTCCCTGCGGGAGTGTAGGGCAGTCTTTGGTTCCTCATTTAGAAGTGTTACGCTTGCTTTCATGGCGGAATCGCTATTGTTCATCTCGGACAGGATGGGGAATGAGAAAAAAAAAAAACCTTGGGGCTGTGGAGGAAGGAATAATTTCTGGTTGAGCAAGCTGCCATGATTCTGCATCATTACAGTGACTTTTTATCACCTCCAGATTTAATCTTTAGCTGAGCTCCTGATAGATTCCTCCACTGCATGTCCTAGTGCTTTTAGGTTTTATGTATGCAACACAAACCATGTTTTCTAACTTTGCACCATAGAGGAGAACAATGGTGTCTTAAATACTATTCTCATCATAAAGACCATGCCTTTGTAATGCAGTGGATCTGAACTGCCCAACTTTGTCATGACTTAAAGGATTCTGAATGAACAAAAATGAGTGTAAAGACAGGAAACATTAAAAACCTGGCACTGAGCCAATAATGAGAGGAGCAGACTGTAAGAATACATGACTCCTAGTCAAATCTAAGCTGTTCCCATTCTAGATGGCATTTTCAATGCCCACACAAGCCTGGTGTAATGGTGGTTTTCTGGTAATCAAATAAAGCTTTACACTACAAAAATGAATCTCCATGTCCCACTGGGCAGTGGCCATTTTAACAGTACATGTACAGTATGACTTAACCATTCACTCTTCCGCTGCAACAAGGTGAGGAAAAAGTCCAAACACATAATATGCAAAACAGTGAATTAGTGTAAGATATATATATATATATAGATATGTGTATATATAAAGACAAAATTTATATCGTAAAGCAATAGGTGCACCGTTGGTGTCTGGTATTCGAGATACAAAGTTACAGTAAATTAGAAAATAAAGTGAATGCGTAGTCCAGGCCTCCCGACGCTGGGGTTCACTGGTCCCCCTGGGCGGCGCTCTCAAGGTAATACACATTCACCAGGTGGCGGTTCAGGTGCCGGCGGTACTCCGCCTCTACTGAGAATGTGCGGTCGCAGAAGATGCAGGTGTGGCTCTGAGGTTTCGGGGGGGCTGGAGGTTCCTCGGAGGGGGTTCCCGGCTCAGCCGGTTTTGCCGCGGCGCCCCCGCTGAGGCCAGAGTCGTCGCTGCCCTCGGAGACGCTGTCGCTGATGTCGCTGCCATCATGGCTGTGGATGCCCTCGTCCTCCTCCATGTCCGCGGGCTTACCGGGCGCTGCGGGGAGCTCCAGCAGGGAGGGGGGGTGCTTACCACCCACCCCGCCCTCCGAGCCCGCTTCACCACTCTCGGCGGTTTCCTTTGGTTCGCTCGGGGCCTTCCCCTGATCCACTTCAGTCCTTTCCGCTTCTGCAAGGGGTTTGTCCTGTTTTTGAGGAGCTTCCACCGTCTCAGGTTCCCCTGCACTGGTGCTCCCTGCGACCCTGGGGGGGCCCTGGCAAGAGCTGGCCGCCCCAACAGCCGTCTGGAGCTCTGCGACTGGGTGACAAGGGGAGTCTCCCTCGCTGCCTCTGTCTTGGTTCTTGCTGGCCCCTGTCAGGCTCAGTTTCGGCTCGCTCTCTGTCTTTTTGGTTCTCTTCTTCATGCCGACCCCCGTGGGCTGGTCAATCTCCTTGCTCACTTTGCCTTTGGGTCCCTGACAACGCGTGAGTGCGTTGCGTCTGCCTCGAAGGACATTCGCCCTCTGTGGCTGTTGGTCACTGTCCTCGGCTTTCTGGCTGTTGCAGGAAGAGGGCTTCTCCTTCTCAAGGGAGGAAGGCTGTAAGATGTCTGCTTTTCTCTTCCTACAGCTGGTTACAGCTGCCTTGCTCTGGGTTTCTTCTGGGGGTTTATGACGTCTTCCTCTACCCATTCTCTCAAGGTTGTTCTCTTCTTTTGCTGGTTTCTTGAATCCACTCTTAACAGATTTCTCCATGATTTTGGTCTCTTTTTCCTCTGCCATCCTCTCACTCTCCTTCTTCTCCAGCTCAAGCTTCTCCTGCTCTGCTCTCTCTCGCTCTAGCTGCTCCTGTTCCACCCTCTCCCTCTCTATCCGCTCCTGTTCCGCCCTCTCCCTCTCTGCTTTCTCCCATTCTAGTTGCTCCTGTTCCAGTCTCTCCTTCTCCACCTTTTCCTGTTCCACTCTCTCCCTCTCTAGCCGCTCCTGTTCCACTCTCTCCCTCTCTAGCCGCTCCTGTTCCACTCTCTCCCTCTCTAGCCGCTCCTGTTCCGCTCTTTCCCGCTCTAGCTGCTCCTGTTCTGCTCTCTCCCTCTCCACTCTCTCCCTCTCTAGCCGCTCCTGTTCCACCCTCTCTCGTTCTAGTCGTTCCTGTTCCACTCTCTCCTTCTCCACTCTCTCACGCTCCAGTTGTTCTTTCTCTGCTCTCTCTTTTTCTACTCTCTCCCTCTCTACTCTTTCCTTCTCTAGCCGCTCCTGCTCCACTGCCTCTCTCTCCGCTCTCTCCTTCTCCACCCTCTCCTCCTCGGCTCTCTTTTGCTCCTCTGAACTGGTCGTTTTTCGAGACTTCCGTTCTCGTTTTGGCTGTGTCCTGGCAACAGTCTCCACAGCCTTGGTGGCTTTGCCTGTCCTCTTGGCCTCTTTGTCCTTCTTCTTGTCTGGCTGCTGCTGGCCACTGTCTGCCTGTTTCCTGCTGTTTTCTGCTTTCTCTGCGCTTTTTGCTGACCGGCTGCTGCTCCTCTCTGTCCTCTCACTCCTCTCTGCTTTCTGAGCACTCTGTTTCTCCGCTCTCTTCTCCTCTGCCGAGCCCTTCTGCGTCTTCTTCCCGTTATCCTTCTCGGACGTCTCCTCTGCTCTCTTCGGGGTTTTGTCTCTTTGCTCCTTCTTCGCAGCCATCGACAGGACTGGCTTGCTGGCTTTTTTGGTGGACAGATTGATCGGGTCTGACTTAGTCTGCTTGTCCGCTTCCCCGTTCTCTCGCCTGTCCGTCTTCTTCTCCTGTGCCTCTTTCCCTTCTTTGATTCCCGTCAGCACGTACTGGGAGTTCCTGTCCATGTTATAGTAGGTGGCGCTGGATTCAGGTTTCTTGACTCGGAGCTTCACCTTGGACACGTCCATAGTGATCTCAGAGCAGTCAGGGTGACGGGATTTGATGTGGTACTGCAGGTTGCACTTCTTGGAGGCGGCGTAGCTGCAGACCGGGCAGAGGAATTGCCTGGGGTTGACGTGCAGCTCCACGTGCTTCTTGTAGTTGCTGCGGTCTGCGGTCTTGTACTGGCAGTGAGGGCAACTCAGCGGCTTTGGCCCGTTGTGCACCTGTCTGGCGTGTCGTGTCACCTCATGCTGATTGGCTGCCAGGTAGCTGCAGCTCTCACATTTAAAGGGCCTCTCACCTGCATAGAAAAACCAGCAAGGAACTGCTTCATCCTTATGGTCAAAATATATAAACTCTTTCTATTCCAGATCATTTAGGACAGGGAAAATAAGGACTGACAAGACAACTGGTGAAGCCACAGTAATAACCGGTCAAAGGAACTTTGAAGTCACACACAATACATACCAGTCTACTGTTATCCAAAACCAACTGCTCCATGGAATGCAGTGAATGCAATAAAAAAGTGGGGGTTAACACTGTGAAGAGAGTTTAGACTATATGCAGTTTATGCTCAAAATGCACACCCAAAACAAACTTTCTGCCATTTCCATCCATTTGTTTTCATCCACTTTCCACTCTGTAAAAATATTGTACTGATAACCATGCAGTCAGGCTTTCTACGTATTTTGCATACAAACTCACATAAGGTGCCTTTGATGTCTTTTCAACCTTTGACTGACTATTCTCCAAAGCAGAGGTTCCAAGGCAGAAACTTACCTGAGTGTGTCCTCATGTGCCTGGTCAGGTGTGTTTTCTGAGAGCTTGAGTATTTGCAGTAGGGACACCGGAAAGGGCGTTCACCTGGCAAGAGAAAAAAACAAGCTACATCTCTGGAATCATTACAGTGCCATTTGAACATACAAATGGACCTTTTGTGTGCTGAACCACCGAGAAGGATGGGGCCGTACCTGTGTGGGTACGGATATGCTGCACATAGTTGTTCTTGCGGTCAGAGAAGTAGCAACACTGGGCGCAGGTGTACAGCTTGCTGGGGAAGTGGTTCCTCAGGTGCTTCTTCCAGTGGTACTGGCTGACGGTGGTGTAGGTGCAGATGGTGCACTTGTAGACCCTCTGGCTCTCTCCCTCCTTGGTGTGGTGCTTGAGGTGGGCCATGTAGTGGTCGTAGCGGTTGGTGTTGTAGCCACAGCGCTCGCACCGGATCACCCCTTTGGTGTAGGCCACGCCCTCTCCGCTCTCCGGGGCTGCCTCTGTCTCCGCTCCCTTGGCCTGCTCCTCCCCCTCCGCCCGGCCCACCACGATCAGCTTCTTGGCGCTGTGGACCCGGATGTGGTGCACAAACTCCTCCTCGCACTCCGCCTGGTACTGACAGGGCTTGCAGTGGAAGGGCTTCTTCTTCCTGGGGGCCTCCGCCAGGCGTAGGTTCCGCTTACGCTTGGCCACTGCCGCGGGGGCATTCTGGACCTCCTGGGAGGTGGGCAGGCTCTCTTCTCTTTCTCCCTCCCCCTCCGCCTCCCTGTCCTCCTGTCCCTGGAAGCTGGTGACCTGCGGGGTTTCTGGGTAGGTGTCGTCAGGCACGTCGGTGTGGCCGTCGTAGTCGCAGGGCGCCGGGCCTTCGTCCTCGCTGTCCGAGTAGCTGCTGCTGCCCACCGTCTTCAGCTCCACCATCTGCTTCTCCTCGATCATGTAGTCACAGCCGGCACCCTCCGAGGTCAGCGCCACGTTGGCCAGCATCACCAGCTGTGGGGCGGCCAGGTCGGTCCGGGACAGCTCCGGCACCCCGTGCCCCTCGCTGCCGAGGGGCATGCCCACCAGCGGGGTGAACATGACCACGCCCATGGGGTACACTGTCTGAGCGGCCATGATGGACACGCTGGGGACCAACCAACACACAGCTTCATCAGTCTAATGCATTTCCCATGCAAACCAACATGATGATACATCCTCTGCTTATGGACCAGACCACATAGCTGGCTCTGTCTGGCTAGTCTGCATAGGAATCTATTCCAGACTACTTCATAGTCTCATCTGAAGACTATTCATCATTTCATATGAAACTCATGCAGCTAGGTAGCTACAATGGGGGGAAATCCTGCTTTCCCTATGACTTACTACCAACAGCTGAATAAATGGATAACATTGTAAAAAAGTGTATCCTATGTAAGTCGCTCTGGAAGAAGTTAAGGTACATACACACAGTCAGTAGCTATTTGTCTTGATCTTGCTAGTTTGGCATGTAAACGGCACCATTTTTTAAGGGTAATGTCCTTATTTCCTCCTTAGCTTGGTAGTTAATGTGCAAGCTGCATTTTATGGACGGTGTGTATTCACCCAGTACACTAACCAGCATTCCTCCCTAACAGTATTCCCTGCTTGCTCTCAGGCAGATAATGTTATTACAGCACAGTTAGAGAAGGCACATAAAGACCCTCTTTAGTGGGTACGCTAGGGACAGTGAGAGGCTGCAGACCCACAGTGCTCCAGGATCCTCAAATCCTGTTTAATTAGCCACAAACATTCAATATAAAAATGTTTCCATTTTAAATTAAGTTAATGTCCCTTACAAAAAACAGGAGTCTGTTGACACAACGATGGTGTTTGGTTAATAGCAAGCACTACTCTGTCAAGCTTGACGAGCAGCTACCATGGAGGGGTGGAGCTAGCTGACCCCTGACACTGCTGGAAGGGACACCAAGCTCATGTATACCTTCAGAAAGGTAGAGAATGACCCCAAGCTGGCAAAATATGCTCCTTCTACCCCCCACTGTGGCCATCAAGAAGGCCGGCATGAACAGGTTTTTAATGTTTGCTAACAGATAAAAACTTTGGGCTCAAACCATTATAAAAGGTATAATATACAGAAGGTTCCCATTAGCAGCTTTCCTGGGTGGGGCTTCCAGATGCCGATAAGATTGTAATGCAGCCATGGGACCCATTAAGTCAATAATGCAGCCTGCAAGTCCAGTTCTTTCACCTTCCCTAAATTAGCCTGGATCCAAGCAGTAAAGTACAGCTTTACGACCAGGGCATACTGCTCCTTTCAAAACAGGGAGTCAATGGAGTCATTTCCCTCCTTTTGCCAGTGTATAAAACCTCACCAGATGCCCTCCAAACCATTTATTTTTTGGTGAGGTGAAAAAAAAAAGAGCTGTTAAAAAAAATCCAGTTTTAATGATAATCTAATTTAAATATCTCCATACAAAGTTATTTCTGGGTGTTCTAAAAGCGTTTGTAACAGTTTTGTGGAGGCGGGGGGGGGGGCGTTATAGAAGACCACATCAAAGGTACCTTTGCCTTCTCTCTAACGAGCACAGGCATGAAGGAACAGGAAGCACTTTCAGTGGTCGTTACTCAAGAACAACTAGGCGCGGCTGCGAACAAGTCTACAAATTCCCCAAAGTGACAACAAACATGTGCACACACAACCATGCATACAAGTTATAATTAATAAACACAAACACATAATTGTAAATACAAACAGGAATACCTGGAGAGGCCTGTGTCTTGAGGTAAGCCATTAGACAGCCCTCCAAGACCTCCCACAACCTGCTCTATCCATTACCTCTGTTGGTTGCAGAGTATGAGGCACGGACACAGCTTGGCCTAGGAGGGTTTATTTACCCTGGATCTGGAAGACCACAGTAAATAAGCTGCCTCACAGCCCCCTGGAGTGCTCTCCCCATGCAGACACTGAACAGATTCAGGGAAGGATACACTGGTCCTGTCTGGCTAAGTTTATTTTGTACTGTCAAGAAAGAATCACTGGTCACCCAGAATCACCAGTGCTGGCTCGTTAGTAAGTAAGTGTGTGTAGAGATCTTAAGGAATGAAATAACTTTATAAAGTTTTTATAAAGGCAACCGTGTCATTTACACTTTCTGTTCCAGGAGAAGAAGTGGCGTGGGGAGCAGCCACAAGCTTGTAAATGCTAATGGTCGAAGCACTCTTTCAAGCTGCCAGAACAAAGAACTAACGTTAGCCCACTTATGTCCTAATTATGCGACCTCCAAGTGGTCAACAGCAAACATAATCCTGGCCACTGAGGCAGAAAAGAGTCCTTTGAACTGGGACTTAGGTTGTGGAGCCACTGAAAATGAAACCAACTTTGGCATGGGCTGCATCTTTTCCATTTAAATTCTCCAAGACAAGACAGCCTTAGATGATCTATGGCATACAGTAAACCACATAATAAGCTCGAAAGCTTCACAAATTGATCCTGGATTAAAAGTGATGTGAAAAACATGGGCTCATGTTGGTAGTGTTTCCAAATTTTTTTCTTTTGGTGTTGAACTAACCATACTTAACAAGAGGTCATACTGCCAAACAAATTATCTCTCATTACATCACTATCACTTAGCAGACGCTGTTACCCAGAGCAACTTACACAGGTTACAGTTTTATCCATTTCCCCAGCTGGATATTTACTGAGGATATTGTGAGTTAAGTACCCTACCCACAGCTACAAAAGCAGTGCCTCAGCGGGGAATCAAACCAGCAACCTTTCAGTTACAAGCCCTGCTGCTTACCACCACACTCGCACTGCTGACACCTCTCTCCCCTACTACTGAAGGGTTTATGCTGAGGTTTGGAGGACAGAATGACATATCATACAGTAGTCATACAGTGATGCGAATGTATTAGGTGTCTGACTCAACTAGGTCTTCTCACATACACTCTCAGTCACAGACACGGTATACCAGCAATAGCCATCCACAACAACCATGAGTCAACAGCTGACTATTCTTCCTGCATCTGTTTTATGCTTTTAGTACATTCAGACACATACAACAGACAGTAAATGGCAATATGGTACAAAGCAAAGCTAGTAGAACTAAAGCCCTTCCTTGTATATTTAAAACTATCAATGGTATCAGATATACAATTGCCCTAATTATACACAATTTCAGGAATGAAAAAAATCCCTTCAAAAACATAATAGAGAAAATATGTATAAAAAACTCTTTGTTACCAAAAGGTATGTACATTTTATCAACATAAAGCAAATTCAGTTTACTCAGCGGTAACACGTAGCAATAACTATTAGTCTATGCTGGCATTAACTATAAAGGACCACTGCTTCAAGAATTTATACATCAATTTCTCTGTCAAGTACAGGTTAGAATTGGTGCTAATGTGTCTATATTTATTTATACGTTTTGCCAATATTTATACACCAATTATACACTCTCCCATCATGTAAACCAAAAAGTCCCTTCCAAGCAAGTTTTAATCATTTTAATATTCCGTCTACGCTTCAACACGTTGCCAAATATTAACGATAGCTCAGAAAAGAAAAAAACAGCAATAGCCACATGCCTACAATAACCTCTGACGACAGACTCCATGCAAAAACAAATACACACCCCAAAAAGGGAAAATTAAAGAAAATTTTCAGATAAAAGGCTGCGCTGCTAGTCTACTATCTAACTAACATTTATATCTAACTAATCTAACTATACTGTCCGGATAAACTCCGGCCTTGGCGTCTGCGTGCTTGCAAATTTGTGTGCGGCCATTTTAAAACAGCTCGACCAGCTTGTCCGCTGTACCAGCACCACTTAGCTAAGTTAGCGAAGTTAACCTTATGAAGTTTTTCAGTTTTGCAGAACGGTAACGTTAGCTTGCACGCCTAACTCAGCTGCTGACGGTTAAATAAGTAAGCGAAGTTTTCAACAACTGTTTCGAGTTCAGCTTCAGTTTCGGCAGCTTGTTTTAACGACTTCAAACAACAGGAAGAGCACAATTATGCAAGTATATTGTTGTTAGCAAGTAAAATGTAGCTGGCTAACTACTTATAGCCACATTTAAAACGTAAGTGAGGACAAATGTGCCTAGCTCTTCGGGGGCTAACTTAGTAAAGCTTGCTAGTTAAAGGTAGCCAGTTAAAAGTGTCCTAAGTGTAGCTAAATTAAGTTAGCTACCTATCTTGTTCATCGCCAACCAATATACGACAAAAATACAGTGTTAATAGTACTAAGTTAGTGGAAACAAAAACTTAACTTTGCGAGAACGACGGACTCCCATGTGTAGTGAATGTTTACCAGACAAACTCGCAAACTGGTTTGCACTGATAACTTTTAGCAAGCTATACATTCTGCATGTTTACCCACAAGTGGAAAAAATCGCTGTCCAGCTACTCGAAAACTATCACGACACTTTCTGTAGTCTGATAAAAACTGGCAAGACCAGCTGCAAAACTTGAGGCTGCGGCCCCTTTGCGTAAAAGAGCAGACAAGACACGCTTTCTCCGCGGTTTTACTTCTTGGAGGCATACGTGCGTGAGAATGACACACAACTAATGCTTAATTTGTACAGATCAACTGATTTCCCCGGTTATCTAGGTATGTTTTTGGTTTCAACTTTCTGGGAAGCGTTTATGTTAGTTAACGTTAGCTAAATGTGTGTTAGCCGTGGTCCTGATCTCCGTGCTGAAATCGCGATCTTTGCGCACTGTCGGATCAGCCCTGGACAGCGCCTCTCTCCCCTTCTCTCCAGAAAAGAATCCCCCTCCATTTTTTGATAGCTGCAGTTCTTCAAAAAAGTTTTTCCAATTCGTGATTTACCACCGGCACACCGAGCGGCTGCTTGATTTTCCAGTTTCTGTCAACTTACCGTCGAGCAGTGTCCTGTTTTCAGTTACTTTTGAACACGAATTTCAGGACTGGTTGGATAGGCAGTTTTGTTCCAGGAGGTGCAAGTCCCCACACATTCCAACACATAGCTCCGTTCACGGCGATCGCTGACGTCAGCGCGCTCCCGTGTCACTGCCATGGGCTGAGTTAAAACTCGGCCCAGCGTGCAAGTTTTACTTAGAAATGCCGGTGTTTAAGTGTTTTTTAATGCTCGGTCTCGTCGCCTTTAACATTTGGATAGATATCTTTACGGAACGAGAGGATATTTCAGCGAATATACCAATTATACCAATAGACACAATATCCGTACATTGTCATTAGGACATGAGGAAATAATGACGTTATGCAGTTACATCATGTTGGCAAGGCTTTTGTGTAACAGGGCTCTTGATTACTTCATGGGAGCCATCAATTGATAAGAACACAGCTGTCTTGTGAAAGCATAACATTTTTAAATCCCGAATGTCTCTAAGCGATATGCCGTCTATAACACTATAACTGCAGATGATTATTATTACTCTGTTTTAATCAATTTATTTACTCTTTTTAATCTGTCCATTTGATATTGAAGACCGTTGAATAACCATCCCAGTGAGAAACATGTCTGTAGCTTTGCCTATATGCCATTCATTAAGGTTCATTGAGATCGTGTATTCAGAAGAATTACATGTTAAAGTGGGCCTGTTAATTAAATAATAGAATTAAGCAACAAAACAACAAATGACTGCAGTTGCAATCTATGGATTAAATTAAAAATGAGCTAATATTGTATAGGTCTGTATCCTAATATACTCCCCATCGAAGTCTTGAA
The DNA here is from genome assembly GCF_013368585.1 of Megalops cyprinoides. Lineage (NCBI taxonomy): Eukaryota > Metazoa > Chordata > Actinopteri > Elopiformes > Megalopidae > Megalops > Megalops cyprinoides. The sequence goes on along the minus strand of NC_050600.1, from coordinate 3,606,125 downwards.
CTAGCCTTTAAGAAGCGACAGTTAGCTCACTGTAGTCGAGGAACTAATTTTTGCATCACTGTACCGTAGGCTTCATATGACCAGGATATTAATTTGCTGTAGGCCATATTTCTCACAGTCATTGAGAAGCCCACTTGGTCTGTGTGTATAAATAGGCACAGTATTTACTAGTCTGTTATTATTTACTAAAATTATTTAATGAATGCATTCGTTTATATGATGTAGGCTATCTCACTGCCCCTTATCTAACTTCTGAAAACTGAAATGATTGTGCACTAGATGCTTTAGAATGCAGTCTGTGGTTGTTCTCTGGTTGCAAAGACCTCTTCATCAGTTTCTATTAAACATAAACCTAACTGGCACTTAATATTGATTAAATGTTCTCTGGTGACATGAAGTACGTGATGATTAAACGACATTCTCTATTTACTCAAAAAAATCAAAATTCTGCTAATAAATAATCGGGCTACATCCCAAATCGTCCGACCACCGCCCGCATCAGGCCCTTCTGCTATCTGATCTGTATGATAAGTGATGCTAAGCATGTCGAGTGAAGCGCTTACTGGCTGCTGACTAATTTGAGATAAGAGGGAATCAAAGCAGAAGGGAGCTTTTTCGAGAGCAGCATTGGTGCTCCTCATTCGATTCATTGGTAATTTACCAACTGCCTCATTAAAGCGCATTCGGATAAAGACTAAATGCTAAAACTGAAAAATAAAAGGAATCGAATCAATTAAGGCACAGGAATGAATAGCTGTCCTTGACTTAAACGTAAGATGATAAAAAAAATACACAATCTTATCATGTTATCCACTCATAGCAGCGCTTTTGTCAAACGGTTGGGTTTTAATTTTGAGAATTATATAATATCACCAGCAACAGTCTCCAGCCTGAATCTTGCATGGTTCTGTGTGGATTTAATTATTTGATTGCATGCCAGTTTTCCCGTGGGTGGCATGCTTTCTTGTGCGCAGTTGCTGTCCCTCGTAGTTTTTTCGATCTCTGTTGTAAAATGATAAGTAACATCTTACAATGCTTGAATATTTCGTTCGATGCAACGAATTAAAATAGCCTTTAATGATAAAGAAGAATCAAAATTAGTCTCGCGAACTTTTATTCAAGCCAAGAGTTAGTAAAAACTGCTGCTGCTGAATTCACAGGAAACCGTGACGCAATGAATTTAGCCACTCTGGATGGAAATACTTATCTGTGCCAAGATCACACTGAAAGAGAGAAGCGCGTCTTTATGAGAAATTTAAATGGAAGTATTCGGAAAGAGTTCTTCTTAGCGTATTCGTTCTGTCTGGTTGGCGTGTCCATGTCTGTGTTCCACCGCATGCGGTCAGGGAGTTCGCTGCTGGGAGCGGCGCATTGTGCCCGCTTGACAGCGTGTCAAAGGCAGGCGCTGATGAGTGTTGGACAGCTCCGCTATTGTTAATTGTTCTTCTCCAGACACGTCAGGTTGACGTCTGCACCAGTGTTTGTTTTATAGCGCCCGCGCATGAACCTAACCCCTGTGGCTGGTATTACAGCTTCATATTAATCAGCATCTCTAGAATTTACCATTTAGTCAGCAATACAGTGTGAAAACATAGGCCTAAATTACGGCTGTGAAATAATGAAAATACGCCACTGGATCGCCCCTTCTAGTGCACTTGTATTTTGAATTGCGTTAGTATGGAGCATTTGTGCTGCATACTAACGCATTTCATGTGAGCATTTTCGTTATAATGTGTCACGCAGTTTTATTTCATTGTGTGCCTACGTTATTTTTGCATTCACAATGCGGTTCATCTAGGTTTATTATATAGAATTATCTGTAAGTCGTACTCAATAGAAGCGCCTGATACACACACATATATATCCTTCATCAAAGCGGAACATGTATCCGCCTGTAACGTAATATATGAGAGGTTCTGCATCACTGACTTTTGTTTACCTTGAGAGCGGGTTACCAACGGTCAATGGCCACTTTTGCTCAGACGTGAAGTCGGGCTGAGATTGTGTAATATCTTACAACAATCAAACCATGTTACGATAGATCGAGAAGGAAGTAGGTCTGGCTTGGGAAATGTGTATCCGGCTAAATTGAATAAATCATTCAGCAACAAGGTTTTCATGTCCATCTCATTCTATATGAAATGCAAGGGAAGAGACGCAGGGAAAACCCCTCTTGTACCGCAGGTCATATGTGGTGGAAATTTTTTTTTAGTAATTTTAGTAATTTCAGTATTTTTTTTTAGTAAATTTCAGTAAAATCGATTGGCCATTGGTCTACAAAATGATTAGGATTGTACAACTGCAATTTAATTGAATAAATGTTTACTAACATAATTTATCTACTAGCCTGACAAATTTGCCTCAAAGCCTCAAATTTTTGGCTTTCTGGTAGGCTATTTTATGATAGGTGCATAGGTCCATAAAAGATGCATTATCGCCGCTGTCAATCAGTCACAATTACAGGCGTTAAGAGGCGCGAAATAGAGAAGCCATGAGAAATTTTAGTCGTTGGAACTGGGGTAAGAAAATTTCTTTCCGCGGCTACATGGTTAGAGATATTAGACGCAGCTGAACTTAAATCAATTAAATGTTACCACCATTTTTATCGCCATTTATGCGTACTAGAATATGTTTAACTCATAAGTTTAAGCGTATTTATTCCACACCTGTATTGCAGGTTGTCAGTGGGTTACAGATTAGCCTACATGTGTTCAGTATTGTTTTTTTTCGTTTCCCACACAATTGCTGTTTCCGAATAATTAGCTTATTGTCGACGGCATAGGTATACCATTGGCAGTGCATAGCCTATGTCGTGGAAATCCCATGTTTGTTCATGTATTGGACATTTTCAGAGGAATTTCAATATTTGTATTTGTTTATTTATTACTTTTTATTTTTATTTTTATCAATTAGCCATGTCATCATTTCGTTTCTCTTCCTCCTTTAGTGTTGTAAATACTCACGTCCCATATGTACATGCCCCCCATTGTGGAGGATTTCGGCACGAAGGTTATTTTTGCTCTTAAAAATGTTACCATCGGAACATAAAACAGGTTGTGTAGCAATATGGGCACGGATTTCCGCCCTTTTCATCTTTTGACTGAAAAGTCAACAAACCACGTGATTCACAGTGCGTTCGCACCGGCGTCATGCCCGCTTCAAAGGATTTCCCTGCGTCAGATGAAGTACGCCCTAAACTTCGGGTATTGTAATTACCAGCAGGCTATGAAGCGCGCTTCAATCCACCACTTGGGTGTGCTGTCGCCTGGCAGTGATAACGTGTATCCAAAAATGTATGCAGTTTAACGCGTAACATGCTTTTTTTTACACAGCTGACATCAGCATATGAGATGGTATTTCATATCAACATACGATTTTGTTTTTAAAATGACCCTTTAAATGAAATAATTTTGACTACGACCAGTAATACCTAATCCGGATTGAAATAGCTTTCTTTAAGCAATGTTATCAAGCGCATCGTTAGGTAACGAATAAAATACATTACCCTAATTCTTGTCAGCTAGTATTCAAATGGTAGATTGCATCTTGCTTACTAGTTGCTTGCTAGTTACTTTGCCCATTGAGTTTTGTAGATAGGCCTAGAAATAATAAATAGATTGGTATAAACTTATGTCCTGTATGTGTGTAGCCAGACTCAAATGACATGTAGTTAGACACGCAGTAAACTGCTCACCATTGCAGTATAGGCTAATCTTCAAGGCAAAGGCAGTGGGCAGCTGGTCTCTAATAATGACGGTGTGGGTTCCAATGTATCAAAGATCTTGTTGCGCACTATGAACAGAGCATGAAAAGTGAAATTGTGCAGCAGAATTTACCTGACTGGATCTCATGTGTAACAAAGTGCAACGTCTGGATCTCATATGTGCAACGTGCTTCCACACAGCAAAACTCTACCGCCAGCCAAGGGTCTCCGTCATGATCAGTGGCCATAATGATCAGTCTCCTTTATGATGAATGGTATACGCTGCTCCAGTCTTATCTTAAGTTAACATGAAGTCTGCATGTTAATAGTTTGCTCCCCCACCCCTTTTCCCAGCCCTTCACCGAAACCCGGAAGACGCGGATTCCACCCTGCTAGAAACATGGGACCGTGCGGGTAGTTAGCGGTAGTGTCGCCGCAAGAGGACAGAAGGAAACGTTGAAGTAGTTGCTGTAATAAGTTGTCTAGATAACTAGCTAGTCTAAATTTTGTAATCCGTTTAAGAATACAACATCATCCGGAGTCGTCTTGTTTTTTTGTTAGTTTTTCCTACGTTTGCTGTGCTACTTCGAAGACGTGCGGGGAACGTTCAATTCAGACGAATGAACAGGCTAGTTAGCCATCAAGCTAATTCAGATAAACTCGGACAGAGATACTGTTGGCACACTAAAATGTCTATTTAGCTTTCTAACAAACTGGATAGCGACTAGTTTTAAGTAATTGGCTGTATGTATTTTTTTTCGGAAGAGTTTACAACTTTCTTAGGTAGCTTGCGGTAAGCTAGCTAACAACATATTTTACGTGCTGGGAAGTTTGGTGTCTGGACTAGCCCTGTGAGCTAGCTGGCTATCTAGCGGAGGACGTGTCTAAAATCTATTTCGTCATTTAGATATTGATTAAATATGTGTCTCACTTCATGCTGTTATTGTACAATGGAATGGCGAACTAGCTAGTTTAGATGTATAGGCTATTTGTGTAGTTTGCTTTTATGTTTTTTAATTAGGTAGCCAATTGTCTTTTCAGTTTTAAAAGGAAGTATCATGCGCGACTCAAGTGTAAATTTTAGCTTTCTTCATAAAACATGCACACTGGTTGTGCTTCTCTGCTTTCTTCATATTTCAGTTACTGTATTTTATTACGTAAAATCTCTCGATTTGCGTGTAACGTTTGTGCAAAATCAGCAATCACGTTTACAGAAACAAAGCCAAATTAAGGTAACGTTGAACAACTCAATAAAGCAGAAGACCTTGGACACGGTTGAAAAAAAGGCTGATCCACCAAACGCTCCGGGAGATATCAAAGAACTTCAGAAATGTCCCGATACATCGCCGCTCCTCGGTAAGCACAGAAACTTCACACGGATTGGGAAATTTTGGTGATTAGTTTTAAGTTGTTTTTTTCCCGGTGGATTGCCGGGTCGAAGCAGCGTAAAATAATTAAGAACTGAGAAATGCTGTTCATTGACAATTTTGGGAAAGTACTACGTGTACATAAGTGTTAAAGCAATAGGGCCTTTTTAAAATTAGCTGTGTTGCTATTATATTATTAGAAGGATCATTCAGTTTTGTGAATTATTTCAGTAACTCATTTATCACATGTATGGCGATCAATGGCTTATCTTGCTCAGGTTCACGTTAGCATTTTAATTTACTTCTTGAGTAATTTTTATGTAATCTTGCGGAAGGTCTTGTTGGAATGACATCATCAATGCTTTGAGATATGTTCTACAGATTTAAAGGTTCATCAGGTTTAAGGTTGCCTATCTCTGTTCACATATACAGCAGAATGTATAAAGCAGAATTTTTATGTAAATATGAAATAAAAATATGTGCAATATTAATGTCAGTCGCTCCTGTTTTGGATCCCGTATCTGTTCATGTTAGAGATATATGTACTCTGGGAGTGGGGAGCTCCTGTCTTGATCCTTCTGAATGCCTCCTTATCCTTCAAACCCTCCACAGGAATCCAAATTCGCTCTTTTGCTCATCTGGCGGTTTTGTTTTTCATTTGTCTACAACAAAAGAAGGAGGACTGTTTGAGAAGGGGGGGGTCAGAGTAAAACTCCCCAGGAGTGAAAGCACGGGGGCAGAGCACAGTAACGCAGCCTTCTGCCATTCAGAGGCTTGTGATTCATGGTCTGGAATATTTGGAAGAAGCAGTGCTTCGTTTTCTTGGCTCTACAGTCCCACAACAGCCTCTTACATCCATACCTTCATCCTCCATAGCAGTTGTCTTTATTTTACACAGATGGATATGTGCACATCACATGGTCTTTGCATTAGACATTGTTTGTTTTGTACTGAAGTCTTTGGTTAGTACAGGATGCTATTTGCAAGGATTCCGCCATGTATTTTTCCAACGCCTGTATAACACTGGCATGGTATACAAGGAAAATGTGGTTACGTGCCTAATATGCTAGCTTTTATCTGTGAGATGTGAATGCTGGCACACATCCGCTGCTTGAGGCTGAATCTGACTCTGAACTGACTGACTCTGCACTCATTAAGATGGAGGGCAGGGTTTAAATTGAGGGCCAGTTCCTATTTGCCATTCAAAGTTAGCTGAGATTTTAATTTCCACTTTGAACGGTGAAGGTGAGAGAATGTGGCAGGTCGACCTTCTCATGACTGACCCTCCCCCCACCCCCGTCTTGTCTCTACTCCTCCAGTGGGCCCGCTGAGGATCGAGTTCGGGAGCCCCGTCACCTTGGACCTGGTGAAGGAGGAGAACCCTGGTCTCGAGGAAGGGGGCCGCTATAAGCCCAAGGACTGCGTCGCCCTGCAGAAGGTCGCCATCATCATTCCTTTCCGGAAGCGTGATGAGCACCTCAAGTACTGGCTGTACTACCTCCACCCCATCCTGCAGAGGCAGCAGCTGGACTACGGCGTCTACATCATCGCCCAGGTGAGAGCGCCAACCCCACCGAGGGGGAGACTCCGGTAGCCTGTGGCCAGGAGGCCCTCCGATTAGTGCTGTGGCCCCCAGATACAGCCTCACACACCCGTAGGGAGGTGTACCTTTTGCTTGCGTGGCTGAGGTGTGTGTGTGTGTGTGTGTGTGTGTGTGTGGGTGTGTATTTGAAGTTGAGATCCGTCTCTGCCGATTGTAGCCCGATATCCAGCCTGCTTTTTTTTGTTCTCCCCTTGTGTCTTTTTTCGGTGCGCTTGTTGTGAAATGATGGATCTGATAGCTTTGTGTTTGGAGAATGAAACCCTGCCGGACACTGTTTGCAGTCGCTGGTAAAAAATTAACGAGGGCGTAAGCATCCCTCAACTGTCTTCATTTTGCACATTTTTTGATTCATTTTTCTATTTACTTTCAGTTTGCTTCTGTTGGTTTTTCTACTTATTCTGGGTACAAAAGGTACTGTGTACTGTTCTGTGTTTAGCAGATAGCAGATCGTTTGTCTTCCTGACTGTCTTTTGTTATGAACTGACACAGAACCCTAGTAGTGGCACAGGAATATTCATACACAAATAGTACGAATGTGCCCTTCAGAAAAAAACACCTGGACCACAGAGAGTCTCACACATGAGCTGTCGCTGGGGCCCAAGGTCATTCATGTTGTTCCATTCATGGAATTCTCGGTAATGAAGTAAGGCCTAACAGGTTGTGCTTATCGCTTGTTTAAATAGATGAAAGTTGAAGGCTTCAGCCTGCCCAGTAAGAGAGGTCCTCCCCTGGTTACGTCCCTGTCTCTTATTTTAGCATGGTGGTGTGTTTTTGGAGATTATAGCATTTGTTGATATATGCTAATTTATTTCCAGTCAAAAAGCCTGAACAATTTTGTTTGGCACCTTTTGTTTCAATGGATTTGCCCTTGTATAATTTACAGCCAGTAGCAGACATCTGATGTCTGGTGAGACACATCTTGGTTCAGAAGCCCGACACAACTCAGAGTTGTGTCTTCCATGTAGCGGGCCTTTCTCTCTGCCTGAAAAAATGCTTCCCGTTCATTTGCATTAAATTTCATATTAATTATGAATGCACAGAGACTGTAGTGAGAATTTGTGGGCACTAATCACAGTGCCCGTAGATTCTGGCCACTGTCTTTGCATGCTGATAACAAGCGCTACTTCCCTGCCCGTCAGTGTTCTCTGTCAGTGTTGTTATGACGGTTTCTGAAACGAACATTCCGGAGAACCTGTAGATACAGCCAGAGACAGGCTGGTACATGTAGCTGTGTGGGAAAGGAGGAGAGTTGTGGTGTGTGTTTGTGTGTGTGCAAGGGTCTGAGCTAAGCTTCAGCAGCAGAGCAGATTTCTCACGCATCAGCCTTCATCTTGTGTTAATCCTGCGAGTTCATTAACTGTGCCGGGCATGTTTGGATACAAATCACGTGCACCAGCCAATAGCCTGGACTTGCTTATTGTGCAATACCATAAACGCTGCTTGGCAACATGGCACGTATATATCTTCATAGTTACGTAAGCCAATGATCACAGGGCTTTGTGCCATTTAAGGGTGCTAATATCTATAATCAACTGTCGAAGTAAAAAACACCTTGCCTTTGTGCCCGCTTTGGGTACAGTTTGAATCTTTGTCTACATTATGCAGTCAGAGAGTGGCCAAGAAACATGTTCAGAATGTCTTGGTGAGAATGTAAAGCATATCATGCAGAATGTTGTAACCAATCACATTTTTATCCTCAGTGCATGAGCTGGCGGTTTCCCCTTTCTTTTTAGCTCTCGGGTGGAAAAATTAAAATGACACTACATACCACCTCAGAAATGCAGGATGTAGCTTTACTAAAATGTTAGAAGCAGGTCAGTTAACAGCACTGAAATGTTCAGAGAATGCAGTGCAACTGGAATATGAAGGACTAAGCAACAGGTGTGTGCAGATGAAGTCACCGGAAACATGTCAATATAAGATGCATGTGTTGATATGCCATTTCTGTTCCATAATAATAAGAAGAATACAGTGAGATCCTTAATCAGGTCGTTTTGACTGTATAGGAAAGTAAAATTTAAAGTAATATTAAAGTAATATTTGAAAGCATTGGTTCGTCCTTTTAAAGAAGAATCCAATCAGTCATGGTCCATGTAATCAAGGCCTTCAGGTTATTCCTCAGTGTGGCTCTCCCAGCTGGTACATACTGTACCTTTGGCATGATCGTTTCATATTTTTTCTCTTGTACCACAGCCTCTTTGTTATTGTAACATTACCCATCTGGAGGATTGTGAAGAGTTGACATTTTAGTAGTGTTTCCTCTTTTTTTACTCTTCACTGCGACTGTCACGCAGCTCAGTGATTTTCAACTTGCAAATTCTGAAACTACAGCCCCTGCTCTGCTCCAGTGCTGATATTCAGTTAACAGGTAATCACAGTGTCAGACAGAGAGAATGTTCATCCTTCTAGTCTTGGCTTCTAGTCCTCCTCATCCTAAAGAGAGTGCTTCCCTCACATTTCCTTTCATGGGTCACTCTAGAACTTTTTCAGTCTCTGTAACCGTCACTTAACTCCAGAACAGAATATTTACTGAGAAATTGTATGGGTCCTGCGAAGAAGAGTGGTGTAGCAGGTTACCCCTGCTCCTAACAGCCCCAGGGGGGCACCGAAAGTATCAATTGCTGAGTGCTCTCAAATTGAAGACACACCTGCTTTTTTGAAGAGCGCAGAGGAGAGTGCGGCATGTGCGTGTGGGTGTCTGTTGGCCGTTGATTCCGGTTTGGGTGCCTGCATGCCCTCAGCAAGCTGCACTGCGGAAGACTAGAAGTGGGACACGACACCCCCACTGGTGCACACCCAGTATCTTGGCAACTGAACAGTGATGTCCGGGTTCTTGGTGTTTTCTTGGCGTTTCATTGTTGTCCTACTCAATCTTTCTCTTTTTCTCTCCTTCTCCCTGATCCTTCTCCCTCGTTCCCTTGATTTTTTTTTTCCTCCCTTCTCCTTCCTTCCTTCCTCCTTTCTTCACCTGCTGGCAACCATGCTTCCTGTGCGTATCAGGCCTCTCTTCAGCCAATGGCTGTGGCTGTATGAAGAGGTGAGCCCCGCCCCCTGTCTCCTCTGGCCAATGGCGTGATCCCATGGGCTGCTGGGCTTTTCTGGTAATGTGGGTTTCTTCTTTCTCTCTGGGGAGGACATGCTGAGGGCAAATACTTCATATAAAAAGCGGGTGAAACCTGACACCGGTGTGATCAGCTGCAGGGTATACACTGAGGCAGAGAGAGAACAGGAAGTGGAAGTTTTCAGTGATGAAGATCTCTTCCAGAACATGGTGAGAAATGGCAGCCAGAGTTTACAGTCCAGCTGATTAAAATAGTCATATTACTATTATTAATAAATACTAATAATGTCTGCAAATGCCTCCTGCCCCGGGTGGTTACGGTGTTGTAGTACAGTGCCGTTCTGACACAGTCTGGTCTTTCAGTGGATTGCTTGCATGTAAAAACCTCCAAATGAAGGCAGTGTGTGAATGCTGAGACTATGTTCAGCCATAAAACCTTACCCGTCTGTGGGAGAGGGGTAGCAGTGGCAACTGGAGTCTGAAGGCTTTGAATTTATTACCCAGGGGGGAAAAAAAAGCAAATACAAAACTCAACTGGCTGCTGTCATCTCACAGAATAGCTCTGCAAATATTCCACCAGTGCAGATTTTAACTGCACTCCAGATGACAGATGGCTGTTGTCTGAGGGAGTCTCAGACAGGGGGCAGGGATGATAAGAGCCCCTGCTCTTTTCCAAGTCTGCAGAACAAAGAGTCCCACCGTCAGCTCGGATCTGCACGTCTCCAGCCTGTCGGCCCCACACCCTTCTGCCTCTCTCGGAATTCTGGGTAAATCTTTGAAATATGTTGTAGAAGGGCCGGCACAAGAACGCCTTCCTCCAACATTACTGAGCAGGCCCAAACCGTTAAGGGTGTAACAGCGCACCGGTACAATTGATTCATGACTTTTAGATCCCCGCGATTTAAATTTCCGTGATCTCCCTGGATAAGGGCAGAAGCACCAACAAAGATGCAAGCAGAATCGGTGCGATATTCACATCGAAGTAGGTTTGGTGTGATATTAATTCGGGTGCAGTATTGGCTTACCTTATATTTGTTTGTTTTGATTTTCCTTGGTAGATGCTAACTTCAAATACACTACAAGGATGTTTAATATGGCATTAAGGATTGGAATGTGTTAAGGATCTCAATTACTCTTATCAAATCATGCCAATCATAGTTATTATCAAACCAGTCACACCGCAGTGCGTGTGCTCATGTTGTTTGGAACCCACAGGTATTGTCTGTCTCATTGATGTTGCCCAGATGTTGAAACTGGCACGTCCAAATACAGTTAAGCCAAAAATTAAGACCTGTACAACCTGTCAACCTGGAAAGACCAACGAAAGTTACGTAAGAGTTCAGGCGTAATGGGAAGTGGTGAGAGCTGCCATGTGCCCGGGTGTGAGGGCAGAGGAAAGTGGGCGTGGCTGGGGCACCACCGTAGGTGCCAGCTGGGTTTTGAGTGGCAGGGGGCCCGACAGTCAGCCACGCTCTGTTTGTTAGGCGCAGGTACGCCCGTTGCGACATCATGTCCGCAAACATTGCGACAGCATGACCAAAGGAGCGTCGTCCGCGGCCAACGCGCATGGCGATGTATCAGTGTGGCACGAAGGCCGGCTCTTTCCGAGCAGCACACACATACACACCCCCGCCCCCGTCCCCCAGAGCTCGGCCTCACGGACACGCTTTCCAGATGGAAAATCCCAAAGCCAAATGAACAATTTCAGTCCAGTCCAAAAACGTGATTGGCTGGTTTAATTTTCCTTGTTTCCTCTAAAAACCCATTCAACCACATACGTCAACGCGTCATAAGCTAGTGTAACGCGAGCTGGGTGTTTGCGGACACATAAATTACGTTCCGCAAGCCTACCCAGAGGGCTGCTGTTTAAGGATTTCAAGCTGCAGTTTAAACTTCCCATCTTCAGACCTGTCCCATAAGATGTGTGCTCTGCTGGGTTTGAACCTAAACCTATTTGTGAGGTTTGAGATGTTGAGTGTGCAGGAGAGTGGGCCGGAGAGTGGGCCGAAGTATAACGGAGTAAGCTGAAGCATCCTCTTTCTCCCCTCCCATGCACTGTAGGATGGAGAGGAGGTGTTCAACCGGGCCAAGCTGCTTAACATCGGCTACATGGAGGCCCTGAAGGAGTACGACTACGACTGCTTCGTCTTCAGCGACGTCGACCTGATCCCCATGGATGACCGCAACACCTACAAGTGCTTCAGCCAGCCCAGACACCTGTCCGTGTCCATGGATAAATTTGGCTTCAGGTACGTGCTGTGCAATTCTCCCTGCTCGTTAGTCCATGACGCAGTGCTTAACCCACTAATGGGCACCTGCGTGTTGCAGGTGAGGTGTGTGAGTTCACCTGGACTGATTGCGCTGCATGAGCACCTGCGTTCTCTGCCGCTCAACACTAACCCCTTACCTGCTCGCGGGCAGTGCTGGTGGCAGAGAATCGCCACATGTTTATTCATGCACACTCCTAAACGCTTTTATGGTTTATGGAAATGAGTGTCTGGAAAGTCTGTGCCAGTAAGAGATTCCTCCGCGTTGGCCCAGCATGCCGCTCTCGGGTACGGCGTGTGATGTGGCTGTGATGTTGGCGAGCTGTGTGCTGCCTTTTGTGGAGTGTAGGATTGCGCTCACAAATGAGCGGAGGCAGGCAGCTTGGGATGCAGCTGCCACGCCTGTCTTAGCTGAGAAGAGGGATTTTGTACAGTGTTGCGCATTCGGGATTAAGGAAGTGCGAGAAACCTGGAACACTAGAACAAAAGGTGAAAGGGTCACCTTTCAACATTAAGTGTGTGAAGTGAAACAAGTTTTGCGACCTCTTCCACTTTAGCTATCGTAATAACAATCTGTGGTTAAGAGTGTGAAAAAACCAAATGCCTGTTCAAAGTGAAATCGTGCAGATCTAAGGGACTCCTTTTTTTTTTTTTTTTTAAAGAATTATTGTTGATTCAGTCATGATAAAGCAGTGGAAGTTCTTGTGTGGCTCCAGCTATGCAGAGTCTGCGTTTCTGAGTGGAAGCAGATGATTCGGCATTCCTCAGTGCTGGTCCTCTCAGACCGCTGTGTTTGCTGGTTCCCATCTGGGCTCCGTCACTCCGGGCTGAGTGAGCTGCGGCTGGAATTCTGGTCTGGATTTTACAGTTTGTGGCGGTTATCTGCTCCTGAGGCGTGTGTGTGTACAGAACGTGGGGCCGGAGGTGTGTTTATGATGCTGGAGAAGTGCTCACACAAAGAGTGAGAGCGGCACATCGGTGTTCCTCTCACACGGGCCAGGCGGAGAGGCCGAGTCGGGAGCATAAAGGCAGGAAGTCCAAAGTCTTACAGCTGCCATCTGACTGGCGTTTCAGACGAGGGAGGGGCCGGTGTTGTAACGACATCATTTCCCTCTGCCGCTGCGAAATCTCGTCTGTTTCAAACTTATCTGTCTGTCGCCGGGATGCGTGATGTGTTGTGAATTTTTTTTTTTTTTAGAGCTGTGACGTGCTGTGATTGTTTGGGAACAGGAGTCTGCTGTCTCCTTCTCCTTCCAGCGGCAGCGCAAAATGGCATACTGAAAGAGCTCAGCTCTGTGAGGCTTTAGGACTGCTATCAGAGGAGCACTGCTGACCCTACGAAAGGAGTTTAAAAAAGGCCAGTCGAGCAGAACGGAGCCACCTGCTGATGAGGACGCTCTGGGAGAAGGGCTGCAGCTGTATGACACCTGTATGAAAGGGTTATGCTACTGTATCTTATGAATGGATTAAGATACTGTGTCTTATCTATGGGTTAAGTTGCTCCACTTTATGAATGCATTGTGCAACTGGACTTCATCATTGTGTTATGTTACTGTGCCTTATGATTGGGTTATGCTACCTTATCTTGTGAATGGGTTACACTACTATACCTTATGCCACCTTCATGGGTCATGCTACTGTTCCTTATGAAGGGGTTGTTCTACTGTACCTAATGGTTGGATTCTACAGCTGTACCTAACGACAGGGTTATGTTATTATGTCTTATGAATGGGGTATGTTACTGTATTTTATGAATGAGGTGTAAGGTTGGCCTGGGCTGGGCTGTTCTGTCCCATGCTGTGCGGTGCTGTGCTGGGTGTGGCGGGGATGTTCTCTGCCGGGTTTTGTGAGGTCCAGCAGAACTGTACTGGCTCAAGAACGCCAGAAGTGGGTTTCCCGGGTTCTGGTGGAGCAGCTCAGTGTGTGTGTCCCATGCTTTCTCTTAGCCTGGGGAGAACGTCCTGCGATCAAAATCGAACAGAACCCGTAAGCCTCCTGTTCCCTGAGAGAATGGCAGGATAATACTCAGACGTTTAACCTCCCCATCCAGCAGCGTGATTTAGTTTTGACCAGCGTCCAGGATTTCAGCTCAGTGTGATGGATGGGTTTGAACTTTCCCCCTCCTAACATCATGGTTAAACCTTAGGGGTTAAAACGATGGTAGTTTAAGCTCTGAGGACTAAAGGCTAAATGACTAAAGGCTGTACGGCATATGGCAGAACTTACTGCCTTTGTGCTAATGTGTCCCACAGTAGCACTACATCTGAAGGTTGGTGTGAATGATTCAGTGTCTGTACAGCTACTTTCCTAACCTTTTTGAATGCACTTTCTGCAAGTGAATGGATGAGAGACTGAGACCTCGGTGGAGGTTGTTTTTCCCTCTTTAAAGGCAGATGTGTGGTGTCACTGACACCCCTCTGAGCTTCTCCTTTCCTTCTCCCCCTGCAGATTGCCGTATATCCAGTACTTCGGAGGAGTGTCCTCAATGAGCAAGGAGCAGTTCCTGAAGATCAATGGCTTTCCCAACAACTATTGGGGCTGGGGAGGAGAGGATGATGACATTTACAACAGGTAAGCTTTAATCAGAACAAATGAGCTTTAATTGCATCAGATAAGCTTTTATCTGAACAAAGAGCTTTAATCACAACAGGTACGTTTTACACAGAACACGTGAGCATTAATCACAACAGGTAAGCTTTACACAGAACAGGTAAGGTTTAGTTACAAGAAGTGAGGTATAATCTCAACAGTTACCATTTAAGCTCAGTAGATAAGATGTAATGACAACAGGTAATCTTAAGTCACAGTTGGTAAGGTTTCATTATAACAGGAAAGGTGTTATCAGAACAGGTGAGCTTTAATCAGATCAGGTGATGTATAATCAAAACAGGGTGAGTTTTCATCAGAATTGATGTGCAGTGTTACAGAGCTACAAGGAAGAAAAAACATGCTTGGAACAGGAAACGGGAGTAGTGAAAACAATAAGCGGAACCATGCCAATGATAATACAGATGATGTGTGAGGTAGGCAGAAAACTGAAACAGGAACAATCCATTCATAGAGCAGTATATCATAACTTAACACCATTTGAGCAATTATTCAGCATATTGAAGGTGGGCTTGTGCAACAGAGTGTCTTTCCTGCCATTTTCCTTTGAATATATTATATATCCTTATTTGAATATATCAGAATAGAACAGAATAATTTCTCAAAATTTTCATTTAATTACGCTTTTATTTATAAAAGCATAAATGAACATGACTCGGCACTGCTGTGGCGGTTTGAGTAAGAAAGGAGTGTGGTCATGGAAACTTTCATTTCATTGTGAAGTCACTGATTATGTCATAAAGCAGAAGTTCCGGCTTCTGGGTGTGAGCTTGTCGTTATCAAATAAAGGCATGACTGCGTAATGCTTTAACTCACCTCAAGGTCATCTCCACACCATTAGTTATGTATCTCTTTTTCTATAGAAATGTATTCTTTGATCAGATGCTAATTTCAGATTTCACAAAATCAGGAAACAACAACATGTTTCATTGCCCTGAGGACATACTCCAAAGTCAAACTGCCATATGTCAAAGTTTAAAACTGGCTAGAATGTAACTTTGTTTTTTCCCCACAAGAAGTGTCAGTGGAATTTTTTCTTGCTGTACTTGTTCTGTCCAGTACTACTCAGCAACGCTATGAAAGAGGGACATCAGTTATCAGTTCCCAGCCTTTGTTGTATTGATCAGTTTGCATTTCAGTTGTGACGGTATTCAGCAAAATGCCACAGGTAAATGGAATTTGCATGTATCATTTCAATGTCGTTGTGCACTGACAAACACAAATGTTGTAACTGATCCATTCTACATCACTAAGCTAAGATGAGCTGGAAACATTTCCGTCTCTTTTCGAGAAGTAAATAGTTCTT